>NC_064616.1:42793636-43096666 GCF_023898315.1 Schistocerca nitens
TCGGGCGATACGACAGAGATACGTATCCCTATTTTATCGCTGTGGTACCAGTGTGAGCCAGCTAAGTCGCTTCCGCAATGTTTCTATTTGCTCCGCCGGTGCAGGTTGTTTCCGCGTCGTATCGCGTATCGCCTCGGAATGCACCTCGCTTCACGTTTTCCTCGAGTAGGAAGTTCCGCCACATCCACCTTTCAGTCGACATATCACCATTATTTTTGTTGGTTTTAAAAGTTGCGGGCGGAGCAGGGTGGAGAGGTTTTCGCAGATTTTTGGACTTAACAGTCGGGAATACAGGGATTTAAAGAGCAGACAGATATTTCTCCAATACTGACACACAGAAGGTTGTGATTTGATATAATCCACTATGGAGTCGAGGTAGCAGTTGTCGTTATACTGGTTATCACTGTTAGCATTCAACCGCGATTCTTATACATATTTTAACAACGCGTTTCAAGAGACAATGCTCTCATCATCAGGTTGTAAAATCTATGTCATGAAATTAAACGGACTAAAAAGACAAAATACCATCACCAATAGTTGGGAAGTCCATAGAGTAAAACAGAATTAAAAGTATATTGGACTGTGGGTCCTCGTCTTACATTGAAGTTGTTGACAGAAGTCAATGGCCGTCCCATAGCTACCAAATATGCTGTCGACTGCGCCGGCTCGGGAGCTGTTGTGGACTGACGTGCCTAGGTGTTGTGGCGTGGTTACAGCCGTGTGCTTGACGGTAACGCTATGCTATTGGGCGCCTCATTTCCTTATTGCATTGATCTGCCATCGTTAGCCTCTCGCAACTCCGTCATTGACATGCTACAAGTTTAAAGTCGCCTGCGTTCCCATCATAATAAAATCCTCTGTGTTCCACTGCATCGCTCAGTCACCTTCTCCAAGTCCTTTACAGTAGCGGGAACCCGACTCTGGAAAAACCTTCCTCGTTATGTTAGAGAACTTAAAAACATGTCCGGCTTCAAAAAACAGTTAATGACGTATCTACTTAAGCAACAGTAATGCCTTCCTCTGTACATGAATGCACTTCACCTCATTACTTCCCTCTTTCCCCCTCCTTAAATCTCCCTTCCCCAAAACTCACTATACTAGTTAACATCTACTTTATACACCAAGATATTAATGTACATCTGCACTCAAACACTTGTGTTCACGATAAACAATCATCGCCGTACACTTGTTGTAACATTACAAACGTTTCACTTGCAGATTTTCCTAGTTTGAAACAAAATTTGATGTTAACACGCTGTTCTTTCTGTACACTCAACATTTTCCGACGCACAGACAAAACGTCAACTACTTAAAACAGACGCCACGGGCAGACTGAGTGCAGGAGGCAGATGAAACTCGAGCAGTAGGCGGAGCGAGAGTCACGTGACAGGCCACTCGACTTTCAGCCTTATTGCATTCGTTTTATTGTTTCACCAGTACTAGTCCGGTTTTTTTCTAGCCACACCTCGTATTTCACCTGTATCTCTAGCGAATTCCGCTCTGCAGTTTATTTTCGCTCAGCTCCGCTCACCGATAGGGAAAATGTGTTACGTCATCCATTATTTTTTTAATCTTAATCACCACTGATGTAAGGACAGTCACGACGGCTGAAGCACCCCGTTACCACCAAGCAATGAAAACTTCCATCCGCTGTACCGTGTCTAAGTGAAGTGACTCATACTAAAGCCTGATTTATTTTGATATCAGCTGAAGCAATCCATCTGAACAAGGTGGCCCAGTGGCTAAAGGAGTGGTCTAGCATTAGGGCGGAGCAGGATTAAAATACCCGTCAGAAAATCTAAATGTAGATTTCCTGGGGGTCATCTAGATCGGTTAAGATGACTGCTGGAACGGTTCCTTCGAAAAGGAGTCGGCCAATTTACTTCCTCCTCCTTGTCCAGTCCGAGCCCGTGCTGTGTTTCAAATGGCATCGTTGTCAACGACACGTTACGACTTAATCTTCCTTCTTCAAACATTACTGTGACGCAAATCTGACTCTAAGTATAATTTTGGTGACATACTGAGCAAAGTCCACTTTCTTGGTGGAGCTTCGATACTTGTCGTACCTCTGTGCAACAATTCTTGGCGTGCTGGATTTATAAAAGAGCTTTCGACATAAGTCTTGCGAAGCGTAACATATGTATAGCGAGTTGTTATTAATAATAAAAATAAATCGTTTTTGACTTAAGAGTACCATGTAATTCATCGCGAAATTTGGTTTTATCGTACTCCGATTATTTGACCACGTGGTCCCAATCGATTTCCAGCTGCTCGCCGCAATATGCGTACTCGTATGTTCCGTGGATGCAACCACGAAGCCTCTACCTGCACGGCTACGTGACTGTGGAGGTTCCCATATGTGGCCACTCGTCATGTCCACACAAAGAGACAGCACTGCAAATACTCACTCTGGGACAGTCACAACGAGAACTGCAAGTACACTAAGTGTCCCTGAAATTTAAGCAGATGTTAGGGGCTCCAAACCGATTCTTTGAGATAAGAAACTACTGTCCGAAAATGAATAATTACTTCTTTAATGATAGTAAGTAAGTAACAGTTGGTAAAAACCACTTAGATTCAGTAGTGACAGCTCTTTGTTGCAATGCATAAATTTTGGCGTACACCCTCAAATATCTCTGTTGTCTTTCATAAAAGAAGCTAGATATACAGTGAGTGGCCAAAACTATGAAACCTCAAAAACGTAGTTACCACGCCTAATACCGTGCAGGAAAACCGTGGACATCCAAATTAGCTTCCAGTCGTCTCGGAATGGATAAATATATGTCCTGTGTGGTTTTCAAGGGAATCTTATACTATTATTCCTGCGAAAGAGGGGCAAGTCCAGATAACGATGTGGAGGTGGATAGCGATCACTACACCCTTCTCTTCAAAGTATACCGCATGGGCTCAATAATTTTGAGATGGGATGACTGTGGTGGCCAGAGGAGAGGCAAAACTTCAACTTCGTGTTCAAAAAACCAGCCCTGGACGATGCCAGCTGCGTGGGCAGGGGCCCTGTCGTCTGGGAACACAGCATCATCATTTCGAAACAAACGTTGTACCATGAGACGTACGTCATCAACGTGCAATACCACGATATGGCTGCCCACTTCATCACCGAATCCCCTCTATGTTTCACTCTTGCGACATACTCAGCCAGAAATGTAACAAGATTCATCCGACCAAATGACTTTCTTCCATTGCTCCATAGCCTAGTTTTTATGGCTTCGGCACCACGCTTACCTGCTACGGGCATTCGCATCACTGATGAGTGCTTATGGAATTTCATCTCGCCCTTCAACTACCTGTTTATGGAGCCCCCTTTGTGTTGTTTTGGCGCTGACAGCGTTCGCGAAAGCGACTTTCAATTCTGCAGTGATTTTTGGAGCTGCCGTCGTCTTAGTTTTTGTCACAGTCCTCTTCACTGACTGTCACCAGCACTCACCACACACGTTCGTCCTCGTTGTAACTTCCTTAATGAAGCTTTTCCGCTTTCACTGTATGCGGAATACAACCTCCATACGGTGTCTCCTGAAACACTAAACATTTCGGTTACCATGGTTACGGAAGCGCCCACCATACGACCACTAACAATTGCCCACGTTCGAATTTACTTAATCCGGACATAATACATTCACAGATATGCAGAACACTGCTCTGTCCACGACTGACACTTGGAACGTATTGAGAACATTCGTGCTCAGATACAGTACCGCAGGCCGGCCGGAGTGGCCGAGCGGTTAAAGGCGCTACAGTCTGGAACCGCACGACCACTACGGTCGCAGGTTCGAATCCTGCCTCGGGCATGGATGTGTGTGATGTCCTTAGGTTAGTTAGGTTTAAGTAGTTCTAAGTTCTAGGGGACTTATGACCACAGCAGTTGAGTCCCATAGTGCTCAGAGCCATTTGAACCATACAGTACCGCAGCCTGCAAGCTTGGCTAGCATCTGGTTCAAATGGGTCTGAGCACTATGGGACTCAACTTCTGAGGTCATCAGGCCCGTAGAACTTAGAACTACTTAAACCTAACTAACCTAAGGACATCACACACATCCATGCCCGAGGCAGGATTCGAACCTGCGACCGTAGCGGTCGCCCGGTTCCAGACTGTAGTGCCTAGAACCGCACGGTCACACCGGCCGGCGCTAGCATCTGCATCTATGTTCAAACATGCATTTATTGCGACGTTGCCATATTTTTGTCCAAACGTTGTGTATTTCTTAGCCATTTTACTGTATGGTGAAGGGTACTTTCAGTACCAGTATTATTTTCCGAGGCTTCCTGGTCCATTTGCGAATGGTGTATGGGAACAACGAGAGTCGGTAAGTCTCCGTATGATCCTGTATTTCCGTTTTTTTACTATCATAGTGGTTTCGGCAAGATGTACTTAGGACGAGGTAAACCGTTGCTTCACTTTTCTTTTGTAGCGTCAGCTGCTGGGATTAGATGAGCATCTCCGTGCCGCTATCGAACTAGGGGATTGGAAGTTATCTCTTTCGTAAGAGATTTACATATGCTGCCAGATATTTTGCCGATATCTGCGAGAGAGGGGCGCTAATGGCGTCACCGATTTCGTTTCAAAATAAATAACTCTGTACAGTCTCAACATCGAGTATCACTCTGCTCTAAAGAAAATTTATGTAGTAGAACTGTTGACATTCGTAGCAGTACCTGTTAAAATAATGACGAAAAAGGTGTTCGATGACTAACTGAAGGTTGTTACACAACTGAACAAAGCTTGCTCATCTGAGGCACAAGACATAGTTTGGGGGATGACCTCTACTCCCCTCATGGACATAAACGACAAACTCCAAGATTTCATTAACAAAATTACTCAACTATATGACAAATATGCTCCAATAAAGACCAGAAAATTAAAAAGGAAACCTGCACCTTGGCTGACTGATGAACTATAACAGCTCATGAATCTCAGAGACGCTGCACATTGAGCATACAAGATACACCCTACACCTGAAAATCATACTGTATACAAGCAGAAACGAAACATAGTCAGTCAAGCGGTGAGAAACACTAAGCTCAGGCATGCCCGTACATTAGCTGACAATAGATGTAGACCAGCTATCCTGTGGAAAAATCTCTGTAGTCTGGGTTCAGGCAAAATAAAAGTTGCAGAAAATCTCATGGTCCCAGCTGAAGAACTAAACCGATTCTTCACATTACCTACAACCGCAATTGAACCGCAAGAAAATCAGAGAATCATTGATTACTTCATGGGGATGAACGACTGTAGCAAAGAAAAATTCTATCTACAGCACGTCACTTGCAATAATGTCAAAAAAAGCCATAATGCGGATTAGATCAGCATTTACTGGACATGATGGCATCACTATCCAGATGGTAAAACTTATTATTGATCAACTACTGCCCTCTATAACAGACATTTTCAACGATTCATTAATCATAAGTGTTTTCCCTGAGGCCTGGAAACTGGGACAAATTAAGCCACTGCCTGAAAAGGACATCGCCACAGCATCCTCTGACTACTGCCCCATCTGCCTTCTTCCTGCACTATCAAAGGCCTTAGAATATATAGTCCATGACCAGCTCACCAACTACCTAACTACTAACAACCTACTAAACGAATACCAATCAGGTTCCCGTAAACATCGAAGCACAACATCCGCACTGATAAAGGTGACAGATGACCTGAAACTTGCCATGGACAGACAAGAAGCGACTATTATTTGCTTTTTAGATTTCAGTAAAGCATTTGATACTGCCGACTTCGACATCTTACTAGCCAAACTTAGCGGTCTAAATTTCTCACCAAGTGCAGTGCAATGGTTTCGCTCATACATGACGTCTCGTCAGCAACGCGTCCTGTCTGGGAATATAAAATCACAATGGCGGCAGGTAGTGTCAGACGTTCCCCAAGGCTCAGTATTAGGTCCTATACGCTTCTCTCTGTCTGTCAATGATGTGTCATCGGTTCTGACCTATTGCAAGTATCATATGTATGCTGATGACCTTCAGTTGTATTTAAGTGCGAAACCAAGCAATCTTAAGAAAGCTATTGAAAATTTCAGTACTGACCTCTATGCACTATCAAAATGGGCACAGGACATAGGACTAAAAATAAACCCGTCTAAAACCCAAGCGGTACTTGTTGGTCACTCTAAGCTCATTAGCCCAAAACATCGGGAATCCGTACCATCTCTTACCCTAAATGGATAAATGGAACAAATATTAACATCTCTCCCTCAGCAAAGAGTTTGGGAGTAATAATAGATGAAAATCTAAATTGGACAGAGCACCTAACTGCAGTGTGCAAAAAAGCATCAGTATCCCTTCATGTCCTACAAAAATATAAAAATCTCTTCCCTTTCGATCTGAATAAGAAATTAGTACAAAGCTTATAGTCCCAATCATTGATTACAGCGATATTATCCTACAAGGCCTCTCTCAGGAAAATTCGCAACGTCTGGAACTGGTCATGAATGCCTGTGTCCGATATATCTGTGACGTTCGACTTTTTGATCACATTTCACCAGCATATGCAAAATTGTCCTGGCTGCGTGCAGACAAACGCATAGATTTCCATACACTCTGTTACATCTATTGCCTTATAAATGTACACTGTCCCTCATATCTCTCATCGTCCTTAACGCTTATGTCGGAACAACATGACAGGAACACACGTTCCCATCATAATAAAATCCTCTCTGTTCCAGTGCATCGCTCAGTCACCTTCTCCAAGTCCTTTACAGTAGCGGGAACCCGACTCTGGAAAAACCTTCCTCGTTATGTTAGAGAACTTAAAAACATGTCCGGCTTCAAAAAACAGTTAATGACGTATCTACTTAAGCAACAGTAATGCCTTCCTCTGTACATGAATGCACTTCACCTCATTACTTCCCTCTTTCCCCCTCCTTAAATCTCCCTTCCCCAAAACTCGCTATACTAGTTAACATCTACTTTATACACCAAGATATTAATGTACATCTGCACAAATCTTCATTTCTATTGCCAATTTTTCTCATGTTTATCATTATTATTTGATTTTTTTACTGTCATTATTATTGCTTTTATCATAATTTGTATGTATAGCACCTGTTGTAAAAATACTGCCAGCATTTACTTTATTAGGTCTTAGTCATTACTCTTTATTCATATTGTCATTAGAATAATCTATTTTTGTTATTTAAACTATTGTCATGATGTAACTCTGATGTGTGAAATGCTGCATGTGTGGAACACTGGTCCGATATAAGAGAGGGCCTGATGGCCCTTATCTGATCGGGTTAAATAAATAAATAAATAAATAATACACTTATTTGTGCATATTGTCGGCGTTAGGTGTGAAGTTTTACCTTTTATAGGAGTAGTATCGAAATTTAAAACACTTTTACGATTTTCCTGGTTCCATTAGGAGAGCGTTCGTTGCAAAGTTACGAAATCTGAGAGTCAACTGTGGTCTGTCAGATCACAGTTCCGCATCACTCGTACCAACAAAATTAATTGTCAACGAGATATTAGTGGAGGAACTAGTGACAGCTTATCGTCTGACATGATAAGCAATTTAATCCTTGTACTAATACAACACTCGGTAAGCAACTTAGCAAAATTTTCCATTACCGGTCCACACTAAAAGCGAATCATATTTGCATTGAATTATCCAAAACGATTTGTATTAACGCGTCTTGCGCTGGATCTGCGCCAGCAATCTTCGTACTAGAACAAATAAACAACTGCGGCTGGACGAGCCTGCTAGTGTCAGAGCAGTACGAGGAGTTAAGGCGGAACCACACACGTCATCTCCCGAGCGGCGCTCTTGCTAGGGTCATCTGGGAGAGCTCTCTCCCAAACGTTTGCGTGCGGGAACCGGTCGTTGCAAGCCGCTTTGCTCCTCACCCCATCCTGCTCCCTCTGGCTCTCTAAAGAAAAGATCCCTTCCTTTGGGGTGGTGTAAATGGGCCCGCGGTACAAGGGAAGAATGTAAATTGCTTTTTCCCTTCTAACGTCTTAGGCCGCCCCAGCCGCAGCAGAGATATCACAGAGCAACTGTCATCCAGGGAAGCGCCGAGTGATCTTTACGTGGGCTTCGCGTCTATAAACAGGCCGCTGAAAGGATGTCCTGACAATTCATGCACGTGGGGCGCATTGTGTGGAGGGGACACTGGAATTCGTAAACGTGGCCACGAGGTTCATTCCAGATACGGCTGCAACCGTTAGAATCACTGGAAAGAGTTCGACGCAGGCTTCCTCTCAGTTCCTGTGATCTGTGACTTGGTGAAAGGTTTTCGAGTGGCGGCCAATGGACGGCTCCAAATAGTTTCGATTGATCAGAGCAAATTCTTACGACTGGCTCCAAAGCGTTTAATAACCGTGCTCCAACAGATCATCGCGCATGCGCGTAGCTTGTGTTCAGTCTCCTTGCTTTGTCGTTGACGAAAATAAGTATTTTGTTACTGTTAGGCTTGTTGAGGAACGATACTTTTCAAAATTTTGAAAATTTAACACATCCTAGTGTAATTTTATTCTCCTGAGGGATTTTTCTGCAGAAATGTGTTGCACATATAAAGCCTGATTTATCCAAAGCAAAAGGATCTCACTATCCTCATTTATATTCACTTTCAAAATGAATAAATTTTCTTTTTTCCATACAAGGATCGGATCACAAGAGCCGATAATTGGGGGACACATACTATACTCATTGTTATAAATGACATGCACACATTAACTAGGCTCAGGGTAGGTGAATGGCAGGAAGAAGCATGCTACGCTGTTACATACATATTGGTGAAATTAAGCACCATACCAGATTCATAAACAGTGAACTCATTGTAGCCACTCCCATCCAACTAAACCAACCAGAAATTTTCTTCAAATAAGATAAGCCGCAGCATTTGTAATGAATGGGCATCTATTACATTGGAGTTTGTTAACGTTGGTACTAATTACCTGCAACGTATTGCCAATCAGCAACAAATTTTGTTACCAAAATCAATGAGATAAGCTTATCAAATTTGTTATCATATGCATATAATCAAAATATATAAATCAAAACAGGATGTTGATGAGGGGAGTGGTGCCAGGAATATTAAGAACTTCTTGGTTAACATTTTGTATCATTGCTTCTCCAACAAGTACCAATCACAAATGTTTTTGGAAAGCCAGCATCTGTCATGCATTCTTTATATAATGAAACACTGCACCACTTCTGTATTTTTTTCGTGCTCAGCACGACACGTTTCGAGAATTTCTCGTTGCCATGATTAAATATTTACATTAGAATTCTGTGTGTTGTGCTACCTGTCTTGCACCGTGGGCGTCTTTTTTAGGCTGTAAGATACTGTGCCTTCTCCGCTATGCAGAAAACCACACAAAAGCAAACCATTACTCCTACTGTTTTGTGAAATTTCGCGCTGTGTGTGTGTGTGTGTTTCTGGATAATGTAGAAGGCATAGTACAGTACCTTACAAACCTCAAAAAGACGGCACAATAAACTGCATGAGAGGCACAATGCACATACAAACAGCACACAAAATACTTACACAAATATTTTGTCTTGACAATGAGAATAAATTCTCGAAATGAATAGTGCTAAGCACGAAAAATAAAAAAGTATCTGGTGCACTATTTCTTTATTGAAGCCAGAAACATTTGAGCACTTTGATTTAAGCTACATACGTTTGAGCAACGCGAAGAGAGCAAAGGTGTCTTCTAGCGCTACAGGTGATAAAGCAACGAAACACGCGAAATGTGCGTTCGAGTAAACCCAAAGGGTTATGATGGACGAAAGTATCGCGAAGCTGTGCATGCAAAGTAGAGACAGTTTGAAAGTGGTTTCACCCGGTTGTGATATCTTTCCTCGAACGATGGCACCTCGTTGCCACCCCGACAGCTCAAGGTCCGCGTCGTGCTGTACTCAGTGGATGCGAAGTGTTTGTGGCGGATCGTGAGTTACCGACTCCGTTCGTGTTAGCGGACCGGTATAAAGTGCCGTATTGCTAATTTCAAGCGTATGTGACATGACCTCTTCCTGCAGTCCCAGGAAAACAGGCAGGGACGCTACCTTAAAGAGGCAGTCTCGTGAGCTCCTATATGATATACGATGATATTTTGAGGAACAAAGGGATAACAGCGGCCCTCTTACACCTTTGTCGAAAGTCGTCCAACTAGTAGCTGCAGCTCTGAAAACTGGAACGACATCTGCGGAGAAAATAACGAGGGAGAACTGTACGGATGATCTACAGCAACCTAATGCTGCTCCTTCACTCGAGGAACGACCGGTGCGCGTGCTGCTAAAATACATATATGACTATTACGCGCGAGAAGAATATCACACTCAGAAGTAGGGTGATATTCCAGAAGAGAAAACCAGCCTTGGAGTTATACTTAAGAACACAGGGTTGCGATGGAAACAGTTCCCGGCAGAAGAGTTCTTCACGAACTGGTGGATATCGGTGCCTGGAGATGCTGCTTTTTGAGGGAATTATTTAACTGCAAATCGTTTGACTGGACGAAATATGGGTAAATGCTGCTCATTCATGACCGAATGCAAGAACTGATGACTGCACGAGAAACAATGAAAGCTACAGTTGGAAAACAAAGTTGGCTCATTCTTTTACATACTGGAACAATAGGTGGGTTTATGCCAAATGATTTGTCGTTGTTTACACAAAAGAAATCTGGGGACTTCCAAGGAGAAATGGGGCCAAAGAAATTTGAATATCCGATGACACACCATACTCCTCCGTTCAGTTAAACAAAGTCCCTGTATGCAGAAGTAGGAAGAATGATGCAGTGCACAAGCTAGAGAAGAGCGGCATTGACTCATTCGACAGGGAAAAGAAAAAGGCAGAAATGCTGGAAATCGTGAAAGACCGTGCATCACGTAATAAAACTTACGACGTTGACTAAATTGCAGAAGAAAATAGTCGTAGTGTTATACACCTTCCACTATATCATTGCCATTTCGGCGCAATATTAAGTCGTGTGGGCTCAGGTGAAATCATATACTGTAGACGGAAATAAATGTTTCAATTTAAAAGACATCAAAATTTTAGTGTATGAGACACTGGGCGGCGTTGCTCCCACGAAACGGAACAATATTTTCACACACTCGTGGCAATGTTAGAAGAGAGTAACGGATGATAGCAGCAGCAGGAGTGAACATAGTGAAACATAGGAGATGTGGCTGATGACGACGCTATCACTGAAGACTGCGGTCCACTATCCTCTTCTGAGAAGTTGCAGGTCTATGCCTCTAAGCATTCAATTATGTACTGAAATACTGAAACATCGTAATCTTTACTTTATCTCAACATATGTTTATGAACCTTTTGTTTTTAAAGTTTCAACCCCCAAGGTTACTAACCGTTTCTCAGGCTTCAGTAGTTCGGTATTACAACGGATCTACAGTTTCCGTATACGACATTCGCAGTCGGCTTAGTAAGAAATTGCCGCCAAGAAGCAGTGGCAACAAAGCCGCTGGCCGTCAGGGGCGTTCTTTCGGCGACTCAATTATAAACATTCGAAAGGACTAGACTTCGTCGCTCTGACACACAGGCGGCGTTGATACCTGCAATGTATTGTTTTCAACGTCGGTATATCTTGTACTGTAATACACTGAAGAGCCAAAGAATCTGGTAAACTTGGCTAATATTGTGTAGGGACCCTGCGAGCACGCGGAAGTGCCGTAGCACGACGTGGCATGGACTCCACTAGTGGCTGAAGTAGTGCTGGAGGGAATTGACACCATGAATCCTGCAGGGCTATCCATAAATCCGTAAGTGTACAACAGGGTTGAGATCTCTTCTGAACAGCACGTTGGAAGCCATCCCAGAAACGCTCAATAATGTTCATGTTTGGGGAGTTTGGTGGACAGCGGAAATGTTTAAACTCAGAAGAGTGCTCCTGGACCCACTCTGTAGCAATTCTGGACGTGTGGGCTGTGGTATTGTCCTGGTGGAATTTCCCAAGTCCGTCGAAATGCACTATGGACATGAATGGATGCAAGTGATCATACAGGATGCTTACTAACGTGTCACATGTCAGAGTCGTATCTAGACGTACCAGGGGTCTCATATCACTCCAACTGCACACGCCCCACACCATTACAGAGCCTCCACCAGCCTGAACAGCGCCCTGTTGACATGCAGGATCCATGCATTCATGAGGTTATCTCCATACCCGTACACCTCGATGCGCTCAATACAACTCGTCCTACCAGGCAACATATTTCCAGTCATCAACAATCCAATGTCTGTGTTGATGAGCCTAGGCGAGGAGTAAGGCTTTGTGTCGGCTGCGAAAGCTCATATCGATAATGTTTCATTGAATGGTTCGCACTTTGACACTTACTAATGGCCCAGAACTGAAATCTGCAGCAATTTGAGGAAGGGTTGCACTTCTGTCACGTTGAATGATTCTTTTCAGTCGTCGTTGGTCGCGTTCTTGCAGGATCTTTTTCCAGCCGCGGCCATGTTCGAGATAGGATGCTTTACCAGATTCCTGATATTCGCGGTACACTCACGAGATGGTCGTACTGGAAAATCCCCACTTCATCGCTATTTAGGAGATGCTGTGACCCATCGCTCGTGTACCGACTATAACACCAAGTTTAAACTCACTTAAATCTTGACAACCTGCAATTGTAGCAGCAGTAATCGATCTAGCAACTACACAAGACACTTGGTGTCTTATATAGGCGATGCCAACCGCAGCGCCGTATTCTGCCTGTTTACATATCTCTGTATTTGAATACGCATGATTATACCACTCTCTTTTGCACTTCAGTGTATAAACCAAGTATCAACCTGATCGGCGGATGAGCTACATTTATACGGACTTTTGGGCAGTAATACCGGGTGTGTTTCTCTCAATTAGATAAGTTCTAATATCCATCTTCCCACAGAAAATTCCTTATTTATCGCTAATAGAAGTTGATCCAATATTGGTGAGTGGTTGTAAAGTGTCTGCCCCTTCAACTTCTACAGCTTGTAAGTGGATGGCTCTTACTTTTCAAGTTTAACTTTTCCTTTATACCTTCCCCCTAACGTACCCCTTATTTAGTTCTATTGGACGAAAAAATGAATGGTGTATAATTTGAGCTCAGTATGAAGAAGAGTAGACGTTCCTCTCAACCCCTACATTTGAAATAAATAACGGAAATTTCCATAATTTTCTTATTGTTTTATATCGCAAAATAGCATACTAGTAGCTGGGTAGCCGATAAATTTATTATTTTGAAATTAATAATTAATATAATCTGTGAAACTACGCTGTACAACGTTTGTGGGATTATGTTCAGAAACTCATATTTTCTGTTAAAAAGATTTATTCTTCGATACAGTCACTTTTTTTGTGCCCTGGGAACTTACGGCGTTACTCAAATACAACCTGAAGACAACACTACTTTTGTTTTTCTGTTTTTGTAAATACTGCATTATTTTTTATCTCCATGAGCTAAATGCCTCTCTGTGCCGGTTCACTTATAACTTTCAGTTTATTAACGGGGTGTACAGCGCTGCCGAACTTTTCGTTATCGTTCCCCTGTGAAGAAACTGTCGTAAGGAACTCATCACTCAAATCAAATCTGCCAAACAAAAAAACTCTGTGTGTTAGGAAACAACTCTTCTGTCATATTAATGATAATGTATTTTATCTGATATTTTAACTCTTTTAATGCCTTCAACTAATGATTCTGTCCCACGATTAAATGCGTTGACCCTTGTCGTTTTTTAATCCAGAAAAAATCAGGATCAACGACGCACACTGGGTCAGAATCCCAAAAAGCTGTTCAATTTGTACCAAACTTAGTATGTAAGGGTCTACGGAGTTTCTGATTAAGAATATGATATCAAAAAGTGAAAAAAACAAAATGGCGGACCCAAGATGGCAGGCTCTATGTACACTACTATCATTTTTTACGTATAAAAGTAATTTTTAGGGAATTATCGAGGTTACTGATGATGACAGAGTTCAAAAAATTTAAAAATGGTGGATCCAAGATGGCGGTCAAAATCTATGTCTTTTTATTTATTTATATTTATATATTTTTATTCATATAAAAGTCAGTATTTAGGGGTTATTGTAGTTAATGCTTAAAAAATAAACCAAAAAAGTGGAAAACTCGAAGAAAGGACCAAATATAGGTTACAAATGGTGTAAAATATTACAAAAAATTATTTCATTTTAATTACAATTATTTATTTTGTAAATTTTTTATAACTTAATTTACAAGTTTTCATTTTCTTATTCTTTTCCATCTTCTGTTTCAACTGAATCGTCATCATCCTCAAACACTGTTCCCTCATTATCTGCATTTGCATCTGAATCTTCATAGTCTTCCGCCACAGGAACTAGGAGGGCAATGGCTTCTGGCGACAAACTCTTCAGTTTCTTCGGCGAAGATTTGCGTAAGGAAGAAACGTAGGGGTCTGTCGTTGCCAACAATCTCCTGAACACGTCTTCCATAGTCTTAACTCTTGAAAACTTTCGAGAAAAACCCAGGCGATATTGCTTTATCAACTTATTGGTTGATTCCTGAGCATCTTCCGATAGTTGACCGATGGGTAAAATGGCCGAAGAAATAATGTCTGGACCGTGAATCAACAATATATGGACTGCTGTTGGCATGTTGTACCAGGGGTATTCTTTCACGTAGTGCCTGGCAGTTGCTAAGGCGTATGCTCGAAACTTTTCAACGTCGATCTGACGTCCGCTCGAAATCGTCTGCAAAATTATATGGAAACGGTGGATTAGTTCTTCGGAAACTCCAGTTATCAGCGCTGATGTTGGAGTGTTTTCAAAAAAACGTCGAACGGTGTTTCCGACATTCGTACTGCCAAACCCTTGTTTCGGCATGTCAATTACAATTCCAAGCTCTTTGAAAGCTTTTTGAATGTTGGCTTTCAGTATTGCTTTTTCCTCTTTATCTTCTGCTTTACGTGCCTGCCACCTTTTTGTTTTCATTTGGTATGCCAAATGAATACAACATTCGAAACATCGAATCCAGGCGTGAAGAGTTGATAGTCCGTACTGCAGATAATCGGCGGTAACTTGTTTTTTCAAAACATCGTCAATGTTATTAAATTGGGCAGACGTAGCCTTGCAGAGATAGCACCGTTGCGCAGATTTCGTGTTGGTGATAGCATTGCACACTTTACCATCTACCATGGTCATGCTTAAATTGTATTTAATGGAAATGTCTTTCCCATGAATAACTGTTTCGAAGGACTGGAGTTGTTCGATCTGTTTGTCGTAATACGCTTTCTCATTTAAAGACGTTTGCTCTGTTTCCTTTGTAAATTCTAACTTCAGTGGTCTGCAAAAGAGGGTTGAAGAAGGCTTCGGATTAATCCATAAGATCTTTTCTTCTTTATTTTCTTCATTTACAGCTGCAAGTTTCAGTGGAACAAGCGAAGTGAAAAATAAAGTTGTTGTGGTTGTTGTGGTCTTCAGTCCTGAGACTGGTTTGATGAAGCTCCCCATGCTACTCTATCCTGTGCAAGCTTCTTCATCTCCCAGTACCTACTGCAACCTACATCCTTCTGAATCTGCTTAGTGTATTGATCTCTTGGTCTCCCTCTACGATTTTTTCCCTCCACGCTGCCCTCCAATGCTAAATTTGTGATCCCTTGATGCCTCAAAACATGTCCTACCAACCGATCCCTTCTTCTGGTCAAGTTGTGCCACAAACTTCTCTTCTCCCCAATCCTATTCAATACCTCCTCATTAGTTACGTGATCTACCCACCTTATCTTCAGCATTCTTCTATAGCACCACATTTCGAAAGCTTCTATTCTCTTCTTGTCCAAACTGGTTATCGTCCATGTTTCACTTCCATACATGGCTACACTCCATACAAATACTTTCAGAAACGACTTCCTGACACTTAAATCTATACTCGATGTTAACAAATGTCTCTTCTTCAGAAACGCTTTCCTTGCGATTGCCAGACTACATTTTATATCCTCTCTACTTCGACCATCATCAGTTATTTTGCTCCCCAAATAGCAAAACTCCTTTACTACTTTAAGTGTCTCATTCCCTAATCTAATCTCCTCAGCATCCCCTGATTTAATTTGACTACATTCCATTATCCTCGTTTTGTTTTTGTTGATGTTCATCTTATATCCTCCTTTCAAGACACTGTCCATTCCGTTCAACCGCTCTTCCAAGTCCTTTGCTGTCTCTGACAGAATTACAATGTCATCGGCGAACCTCAAAGTTTTTACTTCTTCTCCATGAATTTTAATACCTACTCCGAATTTTTCTTTTGTTTCCTTTACTGCTTGCTCAATATATAGATTGAATAACATCGGGGAGAGGCTACAACCCTGTCTCACTCCTTTCCCAACCCCTGCTTCCCTTTCATGCCCCTCGACCCTTATAACTGCCATCTGGTTTCTGTACAAATTGTAAATAGCCTTTCGCTCCCTGTATTTTACCCCTGCCACCTTCAGAATTTGAAAGAGAGTATTCCAGTTAACGTTGTCAAAAGCTTTCTCTAAGTCTACAAATGCTAGAAATGTTGGTTTGCCTTTTCTTAATCTTTCTTCTAAGATAAGTCGTAAGGTTAGTATTGCCTCACGAGTTCCAACATTTCTACGGAATCCAAACTGATCTTCCCCGAGGTTCGCTTCTACCAGTTTTTCCATTCGTCTGTAAAGAATTCGCGTTAGTATTTTGCAGCTGTGACTTATTAAACTGATAGTTCGGTAATTTTCACATTTGTCAACACCTGCTTTCTTTGGGATTGGAATTATTATATTCTTCTTGAAGTCTGTGGGTATTTCGCCTGTCTCATACATCTTGCTCACCAGATGGTAGAGTTTTGTCATGACTGGCTCTCCCAAGGCCATCAGTAGTTCTAATGGAATGTTGTCTACTCCCGGGGCCTTGTTTCGACTCAGGTCTTTCAGTGCTCTGTCAAACTCTTCACGCAGTATCTTATCTCCAATTTCATCTTCATCTACATCCTCTTCCATTTCCATAATATTGTCCTCAAGTACATCGCCCTTGTATAAACCCTCTATATACTCCTTCAACCTTTCTGCCTTCCCTTCTTTGCTTAGAACTGGGTTGCCATCTGAGCTCTTGATATTCATACAAGTGGTTCTCTTCTCTCCAAAGGTCTCTTTAATTTTCCTGTAGGCAGTATCTACCTTACCCCTAGTGAGACAAGCCTCTACATCCTTAAATTTGTCCTCTAGCCATCCCTGCTTAGCCATTTTGCACTTTCTGTTGATCTCATTTTTGAGACGTTTGTATTCCCTTTTGCCTGCTTCATTTACTGCATTTTTATATTTTCTTCTTTCATCAATTAAATTCAATATTTCTTCTGTTACCCAAGGATTTCTACTAGCCCTCGTCTTTTTACCTACTTGATCCTCTGCTGCCTTCACTACTTCATCCCTCAAAGCTACCCATTCTTCTTCTACTGTATTTCTTTCCCCCATTCCTGTCAATTGTTCCCTTATGCTCTCCCTGAAACTCTGTACAACCTCTGGTTCTTTCAGTTTATCCAGGTCCCATCTCCTTAAATTCCCACCTTTTTGCAGTTTCTTCAGTTTGAATCTGCAGTTCATAACCAATAGATTGTGGTCAGAATCCACATCTGCCCCTGGAAATGTCTTACAATTTAAAACCTGGTTCCTAAATCTCTGTCTTACCATTATATAATCTATCTGATACCTATTAGTATCTCCAGGATTCTTCCAGGTATACAACCTTCTTTTATGATTCTTGAACCAAGTGTTAGCTATGATTAAGTTATGCTCGGTGCAAAATTCTACAAGGCGTCTTCCTCTTTCATTTCTTCCCCCCAATCCATATTCACCTACTATGTTTCCTTCTCTCCCTTTTCCTACTGACGAATTCCAGTCACCCATGACTATTAAATTTTCGTCTCCCTTCACTACCTGAATAATTTCTTTTATCTCGTCATACATTTCATCAATTTCTTCATCATCTGCAGAGCTAGTTGGCATATAACCTTGTACTACTGTAGTAGGCATGGGCTTTGTGTCTATCTTGGCCACAATAATGCGTTCACTATGCTGTTTGTAGTAGCTAACCCGCACTCCTATTTTTTTATTCATTATTAAACCTGCTCCTGCATTACCCCTATTTGATTTTGTATTTATAACCCTGTAATCACCTGACCAAAAGTCTTGTTCCTCCTGCCACCGAACTTCACTAACTCCCACTATATCTAACTTTAACCTATCCATTTCCCTTTTTAAATTTTCTAACCTACCTGCCCGATTAAGGGATCTGACATTCCACACTCCGATCCGTAGAATGCCAGTTTTCTTTCTCCTGATAACGACGTCCTCTTGAGTAGTCCCCGCCCGGAGATCCGAATGGGGGACTATTTTACCTCCGGAATATTTTACCCAAGAGGACGCCATCATCATTTAATCATACAGTAAAGCTGCATGTCCTCGGGAAAAATAACGGCTGTAGTTTCCCCTTGCTTTCAGCCGTTCGCAGTACCAGCACAGCAAGGCCGTTTTGGTTAATGTTACAAGGCCAGATCAGTCAATCATCCAGACTGTTGCCCCTGCAACTACTGAAAAGGCTGCTGCCCCTCTTCAGGAACCACATGTTTGTCTGGCCTCCCAACAGATACCCCTCCGTTGTGGTTGCACCTACGGTACGGCCATCTGTATCGCTGAGGCACGCAAGCCTCCCCACCAACGGCAAGGTCCATGGTTCATGATGGAGGAAAATAAAGTTGCATCTGAAATACTCGAATCTGAAAACTTCATTTTATACATGCTTTGCCCGGAGGTTCCGTCAAAGCCCCACTTACAAATAAGGGCCATATTAGACATTTCCGAATCACTCATATGTAAAATATCGTCTCGTTTCAGCAGTAGAACACGTTGAACAGTGTGGTCTAACAAAGCTTGCAACCGTACCTCAGCTTTTGATTCGGTAAAAGTGAGGGTTACGTCTGGAGGGCAGCAAGCTTTTTTTGCTACAAAAACAGCTGAATACGGTGGATATAGTGTGTTTAAGCCTTTTCCTTTAGTCCCATTTCTCAAATGCTGGTAAGATTCTTTTGACAATTTCAAGTCGAAAAGGAGTGCTAGACCTTCATCATATGAGGATGGCGATGATGTTGAAAATCGCAAGCCTGCCTTGTATTTTTTCACCTTGGATGGACTTGAGAGTATGACGTGTTTCACAATCTTCGCAGCATCTGGGTGCCCCGAAGATCGAAGACTCATTTGCGCGGCGAACGATAATTCGACAGGACTGAACTTCGTACGAATCTCCTCCGTTCTCCTTCTTTTAGACCTATCAGATAATGTTTCAAATTTTGTGGCAGGTCGGCCTGTTGATTTAGTCACACTTGCAGGTTTCGAATCAATCGGAATATATACTATTGTATTTAACCAGGTTTCGTTCTTCTTGAAAAAATATCCTTGTCGCCGAGTTGCTTCCTTATACTTGCTTCTTAACTTTGTTAACAAAATCGAAATGGTAGGCCTCATATCATAGGGAATTTTAATTGTATGTCCACTTTTTTCTGTCAGCGACCTTTCCAAATGTTCTATGACCCCTTCCAAATCATTTGCCAAATACTCTTTTGTTATTAGAAAAATATCTTTTCTCGAAAATCCGATTCTGGAATACGCTGGATCAGATGAAACTGAAATTAAAAAAAAAAATCTGTGTTACACTTTTCGTCATTTTTCTGATTATTTTATTCTTTACAATGCTTCTTCGTGTCGATTGTAATTTAAATTGTACAAAAAAACTCATAATTAATTGATTCTACTGTCATTTTTGAAGATGTCTGAACAATGACATTTTGCAAGTGTCGCTTAAAACGTGGCTCAAAGCCAGAGTCGCAACTAGTCGCAGGATTTGAAGCTTAATTTACAAAGGTAATAATATATACTTGCGTACACAGCGCAAAAGAAAGCGGAATGTCGTGGAATTCGTAACTTATCTCTATTTTTTAAGCGCATTTTACGATTTTGTCATTCATTTCCCTGTAGTACGTTAATTGAAATGTAAACGTGCATAATTGATGATTTAATAGTGATATAAGTGTTTTTTCACTAGTACATACCTCCTGGAATACATTCCATATTGAAAGTATTGGTTTCACTTGCACAAAACATAAATAACTTCCTTCAACAACACGACTGTTTTTGTAGCCTGGACAGTTGCGCGCACGCTAACAATGAACTGCCGCATTTGACCTGAGATATTACCGAACAAATGAACATCTGGTCGTCCGCACAGCCGGCATTCAGTTGTCCCAGCATTGCTGCTGCCAACCTGATAGTCCAAAATCCCCATCTTTAAACTTTTTTTTTTCCTTTTTGGCCACGTTTTCAAGATTCTGGCCCACTGTGCGACGCCATGGCAACAGATTCGGAAAATAAATACCGTAAATGATTTTTGGGTTTTTGTGAAGCTACATAGAGAATATCAGAATCGACAACCTTATACTTAGGAAATTTTGAAGGAATGATGAAATCCAAATATTATGCTTCGACTGTAGAAGCGGTACTTTGAAGTAGACGCTGACAAATCACGAATAGCATTCACTTTCTGAGGTGATAATTGAAATTCCACAAAGATTTTTAAGTAATAAATAGCTTTCGCCGTTCACCTTGCATGAAGAATAGCTTCTGTACCATGGACAGTTATTTCAGAAGACGGTGCTCCGTCACAAAAGATAGCAGCAAAGTCTAAAAATTCTTGATTTTGTAATTTCCTTCCTGATTAATATAAAGGACTTAATTTTGATGTGTAGTTTCATGTCACATGTGTCGGAATTTTTGTTTTTCCCCAATAAATCATCACTTCAAGCGTTGCTAGTGTGACACTATGACGACAGGCAATTTACACACCCGCTAATACATACGACTATATACACGGAAGCCTTTGCTTAACGTTGTTCGCAAAAATCTCGAAAAGTTCTTGACGATATAGTTCATATTTCTATATGTACTCTAATAAACGTGCGGACGAAAGCAATATAGACTGAAGCACCAAAGAAAGTGGTATAAAATGGTTCAAATGGCTCTGAGCACTATGGGACTTAACTTCTTTGGTCATCAGTCCCCTAGAACTTAGAACTACTTAAACCAAACTAACCTAAGGACATCACACACATCCATGCCCGAGGCAGGAGTCGAACCTGCGACCGTAGCGGCCGCGCGGTTCCAGACTGTAGCGCCTACAACCGCTTGGCCACTCCGGCCGGCAAAATGGTATAGGCATGCGTATTCAAATACAGATATATGTAAACAGGCAGAACTCCTATATAAGAAAAGTGTCTGGTGCAGTTGTTAGAACAGTTACTCCTGCTACACTAGCAGGATGTCAAGATTTAAGTGAGTTGGAACGTGGTGTTATAGTAGGCGCACGAGTATTGGGACACAGCATCTCTGAGTTAGCGAAGAAGTGGCGATTTACCCGTACGACTGTTTCACGAGAGTACCGTGAATAGCATGAACCCGGTAAAACATCAAATCTCCGACATCGCTGCGGCCGGAAAAAGATCATGCAAGAACGAGACGAACGTCCACTGAAGGTAATCGTTCAGTGTGACAGAAAGGCAATCCTTCCGCAAATTGCTGCAGATTTAAATGCTGGGCAATCAACAAGTGTCCGCGTGCGAACCATTCAACGAAACATCATCGATATGAGCTCCCGTACTCGTGTACCCTTGATGACTGTACTACACAAAGCTTTATACCTCGCCTGGGCCCGTCAACACCGACATTGGACTGTTGATGATTGGAAATATGTTGCCTGGTCGGACGAGTCCCGTTTCAAATTGTATAGCACGGATGGACGTGTACGGGTATCGAGACAACCTCAAGAATCCACGGATCCTGCATGTCAGCAGGGGACTGTTCAATTTGGCGAAGGCTCTGTAATGGTGTGGGGCGTGTGCAGTTGGAGTGATATGAGACCCCTGGTACGTCTAGATACGACTCTCACAGGCGACACGTACGTAAGCATCCTGTCTGATCACCTGCATGCATTCATGTCCATGATGAATTCCGACGGACTTGGGCAATCCTAGCAGGGAAGTGCGACACCCCACACGTCCAGAATTGGTACAGACTGGCTCCAGGAGCACTCTTCTGAGTTTAGACACTTCCGCTGTCCACCAAACTCCGCAAAAGTGAACATTATTAAGCATACCTGGGATTCCTCGTAACGTGCTTTCAGAAGAGACCTCCACCCCGTCGCACTCTTACAGATTTATGGACAGCCTTGCAGGATTCATGATGTCAGTTCCCTCCAGTAATATTTCAGAGATGAGTCGAGTTCATGCCACGTCATGCTGCGGTGTACCAGTTTCCTTGGCTCTTTGGTGTATATATATCGAAAAATTATTAGCAAAAATATCGAAATGTTCTTTATCGATTTACTTCAGATTTTACAAGATACCCTAATAAACATACCGACTGACGGAGGGTACATATTGTTTTAATATTTATGGTGTATAAATACACATTTAAAATCTATACTGTTATAGAGAGAAAAGTTGATGTTTGACATTGTTACGAAAAATTTCGCAAAATTATTGACCGATTTAATTAAAATTTTAAATGCTGCCATAATAACCATTAGCACTGACACAGGCTGCACATTTTTCCAATATATATGGTCTATAAATACACACATGAAAATAAGTTTTGCATTACCTCAGTTTCGAGAGTTCTGGAACCTGTACAGAAAATTGGAATGGTGATCAACATAAAATAATTTCCGCCCTTTTTATTGCTTATGAAAACCATACATTGCATGTTGTTCCACCATACAGAGAGACCTTCAGATGTGGTGGTCCAGATTGTTGTACACACTGGTACCTCTAAAACCCAGTAGCACGTCCTCTTGCATTGATGCATGCCTGTAATCGTCGTGGAATACTATCCACAAAATCATCAAGGCACTGTTGGTCCAGATTGTCCCACTCCTCAATGGCGATTCGTCGTAGACGCCTCAAAGTGTTTGGTGGGTCACGTTATCCATAAACAGCCTCTTTCAGTCTATCCCAGGCACGTTCGATAGGAGAACATGCTGGCCACTCTAGTCGAACGATGTCGTTATCCTGAAGGAAGGTATTCACAAAATGCGGACGATGGAGGCGGGAATTGTCAATGAAGACGAATGCCTCGCTAATTTGCCGCCGATATGGTTGCACTATCGGTCGGAGGATGACATTCACGTATCGTAGAGCCGTTACGGCACCTTCCATGACCACCAGCGATATACTTCGGCCCCACGTAATGCCACACCAAAACAGCAGGGAACCTCCACCTTGCTGCACTCGCTGGACACTGTGTCTATGGTGTGCGGCCTGACTGGGTTGCCTCCAAACACGTCTCCGACAATTGTCTGGCTGAAGCCATATGCGACACTCATCGGTGAAGAGAACGTGATGCCATTCCTGAGCGGTCCTTTCGGCATGTTGTTGGGCCCATCTGTACCACGCTGCATGGTGTCGTGGTTGCGAAGATTGACCTCGCCATGGACGTCGGGAGTGAAGTTGCGCATCATGCAGCCTATTGCGCACAGTTTAGTCGTAACACGACGTCCTGTGGCTGCACGAAAAGCACTATTCAACATGGTGGTGTTGCTGGCAGGGTTCTTCCGAGCCATAATCCGTAGGTAGCGGTCATCCACTGAAGTAGTAGCCCTTGGGCGGCCTGACCGACGCATGTCATCGACGGTTCCTATCTCTCTGTATCTTCTCTATATCCGAACAACATCGCTTTGGTTCCATCAGAGACGCCTGGACACTTCCCTTCTTGAGAGCCCTTCCTGGCGGACGCGATCGAGCCGCGGTACTGACCGTCTAGGCATGGCTGAACTTCAGATAACACGAGTCGTGTACCTCCTTCCTGGTGGACTGACTGGAACTGATCGGCTCGTGGACCCCCTCCGTCTAATAGGCGCTGCTCATGCATGGTTGTTTACGTCTTTGGGCCGGTTTAGTGACATCCTGGTGGATTGACTGGAACTGATCGGCTTGTGGACCCCCTCCGTCATATAGGCGCTGCTCATGCCTGGTTGTTTACGTCTTTGGGCCGGTTTAGTGACATCTCTGAACAGTCAAAGGGATTGTGTCTGTGATACAATATCCACAGCCAACGTCTATCTTCAGGAGTTTTGAGAACTGGGGTGATGCAAAACTTTTTTGATGTGTGTATTTAGATATACCATATAAACGGAAAACGTTGGTCTCAAAACTCTCGAAAAGTTCTTCACCGATTTGAGTAAGATTTTTCCTTTGTACTCTAATTAATCTTCGGATGGTCACACATTATATGTATTTAATATGTAATTGTTCATAAATATGTATATACACTACTGGCCATTAAAATTGCTACACCACGAAGATGACTTGCTACAGACGCGAAATTTAACCGACAGGAAGAAGATGCTGTGATATGCAAGTGATTAGCTTTCATTCACACAAGGTTGGCGCCGGTGGCGACACCTACAACGTGCTCACATGAGGAAAGTTTCCGACCGATTTCTCATACACAAACAGCAGTTTACCGGCGTTGCCTGGTGAAACGTTGTTGTGATACATCGTGTAAGGAGGAGAAATGCGTACCATCACGTTTCCGACTTTGATAAAGGTCGGATTGTAGCCTATCGCGATTGCGGTTTATCGTATCGCGACATTGCTGCTCGCGTTGGTCGAGATCCAATGACTGTTAGCAGACTATGAAATCGGTGGGTTCAGGAGGGTAATACAGAACGTCGTGCTGGATCCCAACGGCCTCATATCACTAGCAGTCGAGATGACAGGCATCTTATCCGCATGGCTGTAACGGATCGTGCAGCCACGTCTCGATCCCTGAGTCAACAGATGGGGACGTTTGCAAGACAACAACCATCTGCACGAAGAGTTCGACGATGTTTGCCGCAGCATGGACTGTCAGCTCGGAGACCATGGCTGCAGTTACCCTTAACGCTGCATCAAAGACAGGAGCGCCTGCGATGGTGTACTCAACAACGAACCTGGCTGCACGAATGGCTAAACATTTTTTCGGATGAATCCAGGTTCTGTTTACAGCATCATGATGGTCGCATCTGTGTTTGGCGAAATCGTGGTGAACGCACATTGGAAGCATGTATTCATCATCGCTATACTGGTGTATCACCCGGCATGATAGTATGGGGTGCCATTGGTTACACGTCTCTGTCACCTCTTGTTCGCACTGACGGCACTTTGAACAGTGGACGTTACATTTCAGATGTGTTACGACCCGTGGCTCTACGCTTCATTCGATCCCTGCGAAACCCTACATTTCAGCAGTACAATGCACGACCGCATGTTGTACGGGCCTTTCTGGATACAGAAAATGTTCGACTGCTGCCCTGGCCAGCACATTCTCCAGATCTCTCACCAACTGAAAACGTCTGGTCAATGGTGACCGAGCAACTGGCTCATCACAATACGCCAGTCACTTCTCTTGATGAATTGTGGTATCGTGTTGAAGCTGCATGGGCAGCTGTACCCGTACACGCTATCCAAGCGACCGATGACCTCGCTGTCTGGTCTCCTCCCCCAAAAACAACCCTATCCAAGCTCTGTTGGACTCAATGCCCAGGCGTAACAAGGCCGTTGTTACGGCCAGAGGTGGGTGTTCTGGGTACTGATTTCTCAGGATCTATGCACCCAAATTGCGTGAAAATGTAATCACATGTCAGCTCTAGTATAATATATTTCTCCAATGAATGCCCGTTTATCATCTGCATTTCTTCTTGGTATAGCACTTTTAATGGCCATTAGTGTAATTATAACGTATGAAATGGTAACGCTGATGCTGTATACAGGGGACACGTTGTGAGCAAAAATCTCTAAAAGTTTTTGACAAATTTACTTCAAATTTTGAAACGATATTCTAATATACGTTAGGATGAACATACGCTACACATACTTTTTTTAAATAAAAATATCCATGTTTTATGTCAAAACTGACTGCAAAACAGAAATTTCTGTGGAGTGGTTTGCTGTGAAACTATGCGGTTTGGTTTTCTTCTTCGCAGTCAACTTTAATAGTGATAGGGCATTGAAACCGTTAAGTAATTGATTTCCCAATACGTATTCTTTCTCTTTACACACCGCAGCATGAAGTTTTGTTTTCTTTCTCACAGTCTGTTTCAACAGAAGCCAGCTAAGCTGTATTTGTGGCTTTTCAACTTATGATTAGAATACTATAGTTTGTAATTCTATCCATTTGCTGATTAAATCTGTGCGAAATACTGGTACTGAAACTACTTTCCTGACAGATGAAGCAGCTGGAGGGATCTGTCACACCCCATATACCAGTGATCCCAACTGATTTACTCGTTTATTTTAAGCGACTTCAGTTCCCACTCAAGGTTTCGTTGGAAATAACGATGAACAAGGCTCAAGATCAGCGAGAGGGGAAAAGAGGAGGTGGACTGATAGTGGGGGTGGGAGGGGGTGGAGAAAAGAAATGGACAAAGAGATGGCGAAGTAGGGGATGAACAAAGAGAGGGGACAGGAGGAGGTAGACTGGGAGAGGAGGGAGGAGGAGATTAGGACATACTATCAGCTGTCACACATATATACCAATTACGAAGCATAGTCGGGTTAGCCAATTAATAAGTAAATCCATTAATGTTTGTTTGACATAAGACGGTTTCCTTCCAGTAATTTCATGACAGTAATAACCGAGATTGGCCCGCATCTCGTGGTCGTGTGGTAGCGTTCTCGCTTACCACTCCCGGGTTCCCGGGTTCGATTCCCGGCGGGGTCAGGGATTTTCTCTGTCTCGTGATGTCTGGGTGTTGTGTGCTGTCCTTAGGTTAGTTAGGTTTAAGTAGTTCTAAGTTCTAGGGGACTTATGACCACAGCAGTTGAGTCCCATAGTGCTCAGAGCCATTTGAACCAATAACCGAGAATGTAAATCTCGCGTAAACGAATTGGCCAAGAAGACTTTGTTCTTGTTACGACACCTGCTATCCTTCGAAAATGAAAGACTACAGGGATAGTAGCACACGGTGTAACACAGGGACATTCCAGAGACTTTTAAAGCACGTGTCGAAGTCTCTATAGCGCTCTTGCCCAGTCCCTATACAAAGAGTGGGGGTAAAATAATATTGAAACTGCTCTTTCATTCTCAAATTCAGATTCCGTATACAGTTACGAGTTTAATGGCAGTAGGCACGGGGCTGCACATCCATTTATTAAAAAGACAATCAATTTAATTGGCTTAGTTACACATTAAAATAATTTCTCTCAAGCCATCTGCAACCATTGATAAGTTGCATGAGTAAAGGACAATCAAATGGTGGGGACGCAGAAATTTGAGTTCACCAATCATTTAATTCATAAGTTCGTCAAAATGACGTAGAACTTCAGAAGAAGCAGTGGCCGTTGGTTTCAAAAATCCATGCCAAGGCGACGGTTGCGCGAAGGGACACCGGCCTTCGCAACGCCCACCCGCCTGGCGCCACCCTAGTAACGCCAGCCCGTGCGTGGGCGTGCCGAACAGGCCCAGGGCTGAAAGTCCAAGCGACCGTCGGCATTTTCACCCTGTGTCGTGTTGGCAGCAGGGACCTTTGCTGTCTGAGGTAGCATACAGTGTGCGATGACCCGATATTATAAAACTACTGAGACTCTCCCGGTCGCCCTCAGTTCGTGGCAATGCTCGATAGGGTCAGCTCGTGGCAGTACAATCTAGGCGGCCAAAGTAACAGATATAGGGATGCGTATTCAAATACAGAGGTATGTAAACACGCAGAATACACGCTGTGGCCGGTAACGCCTATATAAGACAACAAGTGTCTGGTGCAGTCGTTAGATCAGTTACTGCTGCTGCAAAGGCAGGTTATCAAGATTTAAGTGAGTTTGAACGTTGTGCTATAGTTGGTGCACGAGTGATGGGACACAGCATCTCCGAGGTAGGAATGAAGTGGGGATTTTCCCGTACTACCATTTCACAAGTGTACCATGAATATGAGGAATCCGGTAAAACATCAAATTTCCGACATCGTTGCGGCCGGAAAAAGATCCTGCGAGAACGGGACCACCAACGACTAAAGAGAATCTTTCAACGTGATGGAAGTGCAATCCTTCCGCACATTGCTGCAGATTTAAGCTCTGGGCCGTCAACAAGTGTAAGCATGCGAACTATTCATCGAAACATCATCGATATGGGCTTTCGGAGACGAAGGCCCACTCATGTTCCCTTGATGACTGCACTACACAAAGATTTACACTTCGCCTGGGCCCGTCAACACCGACGTTGGACTTTTGATGACTGGAAATATGTTGCCTGGTCGGACGAGTCTCGTTTTAAATCCGACGGATGGACGTGTACGTGTATGGAGACAACCTCATGGAGCCATGGACAGCTTAAGCTGGTGGAGGCTCTGTAATGGTGTAGAGCGTGTGCAGTTGGAATGATATGGGACCCCAGATACGTCTTGATACGACTCTGATAGGTGACACGTACGTAAGCATTGTCTGATCACCTGCATCCATTCATGTCCATTGTGCATTCCGAGGGACTTGGGCAATTTCACCAGGACAATGTGACAGCCCACACGTCCAGAAATGCCACATAGTGGGTCTAGGAACACTCTTCTGAGTTTAAACACTTTCGCTGTCCACCAAACTCCCCAGACATGAACATTATTAAGCATATCTGGGATGCCTTGCAACGTGCTGTTGAGAAGAGGTCTCCCCCCTCTTACTCTTACGGATTTATGAACAGCCCTGCAGTATTCAAGGTGTCAATTCCCTCCAGCACTACTTTAGACATTAGTGGAGTCCATGCCACGTCGTGTTGCGACACTTCTGCGCACTTGCGGGGGCCGTACACGATATTAAGCCAGTGTACCAGTTTCTTTGGCTCTTCAGTGTATCTGCTTTTCTTTTAGCTGTCTGTTACTGGTCTGTAGTCTCCCTCTGTTCTCTTCATTATCCATTTAATTTCAATCAGCAGGTGATATCATTGCAGTAAATGAAGAAGAATCCGACGCCATCATGGTCCGGACAGCACCAGGTCATCGCGTGAGGTGCTTCTGATCTGATGGTAGGGAGACGCGCAAGACTCATTTATTTATTTCATATCGATCCTCCTGTAGCCAAAAGAAACGAGCAAGCTACAGGTCCGTTCGCTGTGACCTTTTTCTACCTGTGTTGGCATCACTGACGCGTCGTGGCACTTGACCTATTTGATATGTAGAATGAGAACGCATTCAGTTAAGGAAAATGATGAAAACAAGCTGTCCACATTAGGCAACAACGGGATTTGTCATCCAAAAGTCAAATTTTGCGACGTCGGTGGTTTTCTTTTTTTTTCTGGATTTTCCGGTTCCGAAGGTCCAGGGGACCATTTACCGCTATCCTACTGAGCTCAAATTTCACAAGTTCATTACGTGGAATAAAACCACACGAGGAGGTTGAGAAAAGTCCCTAGTGGCCATACTTCTCCTGAAGTAAAGCACGCTATGGACGTCCAAAGCAGCAGTCACTTCATCGAAGTGAACAGTCGGTGGTGAAATATATGACGACATCAGCTTATCAAACGAAAAGACTCTGTATGTATTATATCTTGAATGAACTATGAGAAATCTGGGTGCTTTATGGATGCCGCACTTGTTGCGTGTTGATCCAAGAACGAATGTCAAGTCGTACTTGTTTCAGACTATTCGCGTCCACAGCATTCCTGAAGCTACACGTGTCCCCTGGGTGGTGATAAAGGACAGTCTCTTCAAGGCACAAACCCAGAGCCAGAGGTCACGACATCCAGACCACTTGTGAATTTTCCTGGCTCTCAAGCACATGGGCTGATTAATGCGAGTGTGAAGAAGAAGAAGCATCAGACTCCTGAGCCTGTAGTGACATGAGAGCTGGGCGGCACCACCCGAGTTTGCCAATGGAATATAGAGGGGCTTAGTATTTCAAAGAGCTAATTCAAGATTTTTAACGGAAAATCAAGTGACGTAGCCCTCCTTCAAGAAAAGTACATCGAAAACGAAGAGCAACAGAAGTCAAGAGACAGGATCCAGGGTTAAAATCTATTGGTAGCTGTTGATCACCAACGTTATGGACTCACAACCTGCGTGACGAACAATATCGAAAACACATCGCTGGTCACACTTTCAAAGGACTGTTGCCAACAAAAAGTCACTAAAATTGGAGAGCGAATAGTGGTAAATACATACAACCCCCTCAAACAGCCTGGCCACAGAATGTAATAGGTATTGATCCCACCCTACAATATATGCCAGAGATTTCAACGGTCATTATTCCGACTAGAAATATCGTACATCTGATGAAAATAAAGAAAAGTTATCTAACTGTTCCAAAGAAAATAATCTGTAGGTGGTCTTTGATGCAAAAGGTAAAAGCACCTTCCAATCCGCCGCTCACAGAACTGGAACGAACCCTGACCTGAGCTTTACTTCCAGGAAGTCCCACTCATGTCATATCCCCATATATGGGATATTTAAGGACAGTTTTCCACACAGTCAACACTGCCCCATACTACTCGGAAGTGGAATCAATATCCGTTCCTTTCCGAGGCCCAAGTTGAACTTACGAAAAGCAAATCGGGAAAAATTTTCTAACGATATTGACCAAACTCTACGGTGAATCTATGCGAAGTGGTATACCTATCGTAGATTTATAAAGATAATAATAGTAGCTGCAAAACTACATATTCTCCTGGGGTATAGCAAGGAGCATATTCCTCGATGGAATGAAGAGACAAATGAACTGTACCAGAGATTCTTGCAGGATAATGACGTAGAAATTGTTGACGAGCTCCTACAAAACGTTAATGCAGCCCGAAAGAGGAAATGGTAAGAAACCACTGAGGATTTCATCTTCACCAAATCGAGCTGGAAGGCATGGAACTTCGTAAGAAAACTTGGAGATTCCAATGCACCTCGGCGGCAAATACCAGATGTCTTTGCCAACCAAATTCGCCTAACAAACTGTATCCTTATCAAGAGCCCCTAGAGACAGGAAACATACCACTTTCGTTAAGCACCACTTGAAACTATTCCGTCATCCACTAGACGCTCCAAATAAAGTCTCCTGTTCCTTCACAGCTGAGGAAGTCAGTAATGCCATCAGTGAAATGTCGATACAGGGTTGCAAAAATGATTCAAGACGACTGTTGTTTTCGCGGATCTCATCGCTGCGTATGAGACCGATTGGAAAAATGGTCTGCTATATAAATTGTGCCCCACCATACCATGCCAGAAACTCTTACGCTTCGTCAGTAACATGCCTTGTGATAGCACTTCAAATAATAATGAGTGACAATACAAGTAGGGTCCGAAAAATTAACAACGGCCTATCTCATGGATAGGTACTGCTGCTTTTACGTGTCAGACATCACAGAAACAAAAGGAAGTAAATTTGGTTGTGCCGACGACCTGGCCATAGCTGTCTAAGACAAGCAGACGGCACGTGCTGACACTCTCCTTACCCAAGATCGTAAAGTTGTTGGGAAATTCTCCTCCGGCTGGAGAATGACTCACCACAAGCGGAACGGAACAACGTGTTTTCACCTCAGCTATAGGGAAGCCTTAAAATTGCCCAAAATATGTTTACAAAATAAAGTGCTTTCCATTAATCAGTTTCTTAAGTACCTTGGTGTCATACTGTATTGTACCCTGTCCACCTAGAAGCAATGGCAGCCAAAGTCAACACACGAAACATTATCCTGCATAAATTGTGTGACAGCATATGCTACCACACTGAGAAGTTCTACCGGTGGACTTGATACTTTGTCGCGTTGAACAGCAGCTATATAAGGAAACTAGATGCCAAACTGCACCAGACGATGCGTATCGTCTGTGCATGCACAAAAAGCAAACCCGTGCTATGCCACACTGCTCCACCTCTGCTCAATTGAAGAGGATATGAAGTGACCCAGAGTTGCCTGTGCCTAACGACGATCCTCACTTATCACTGATAAAGCGGATGTCCAGCAAACCTCCATTAGTCTTAGCGAAGCAACTACTAGACACACACTTCAACAACATTGCACAGTTTTGGACAGACTGGAGCGCCGACAACTTCACTATTTTACACTGGCCCACTTGCGACCGCACACAAACACCTATTTGTGATCGATTCATAGCTTCTGTTACTGCTAATAACTCGACACCAGTGCCTACGAGCTTTAATTTGTACGCTAAAGCACTGAAGATGATCATTATGTGATCGAAAATCGATTTTGCTGTTAATAAATCATCAAAATTACGGCCAACGCTGACCTTCCTTCTAATTTTATCTAAACACCTACCTGGTTCGAATTGATCCTCCGACAGTAGCAAACTCTTAACAGGATTCGAACGTCTCGTGGAGTCTGCCAAGACTTTCTGTACAAATGAGACAAATCCTCAAGCCCTCAGTGTGACTGTGGTGCTCTGCGTCAGAAAATTACCCATATTTTGAGTGACTCCAACATTAGAGCGTACCCAGAACAAAAACAGATTTGGTAAGAACTGAAGGATACTGTAGTTTCATGGCTGGTTGCCATAGACATTAATACATAATGAGTATGCTTGCTGCCTATGTTCCTTAATCCAGTCAACTGAATTAGTGCAAATCTAGTGTTCATTTCTTTGTTCTTTTTAATACTTATCTCATTGTTCATTTTAATGCTCTTCTTATAGCTGATTTTAATGTTCATTCAACTGCTCATCTTAATAAATAATTTATTGTTCCTCTTATTGGCCCCTCTCGCAGCCTATTTTTTCTAGCCTCGTGGGTTATCTTCGCGATGTGAGGCGCCTTGCCACGATTCGCGCGGCTCCCCCCGTCGGAGGTTCGAGTCCTCCCTCGGGCATGGGTGTGTGTGTTGTCCTTAGCGTAAGTTAGTTTAAGTTAGATTAAATAGTGTGTAAGCTTAGAGACCGATGACCTCAGCAGTTTGGTCTCACAGGAACTTACCACAAATTTTCAAAATTTTCCTATTTTTACCGGTCATTTTGCAGTCTATTGTATTACATCTACATCTAAATCGACATGACTACTCTACGATTCACTTAAGTGCCTGACAAAGGTTCTTTCAACCTTCTTCAGACTATTTCTCTACCAATCCACTTTCTAATAGCATGTGGGAAAAATTATCACTTAAGTCTTTCTGTACGAGCTCTAATTTCTCTCTATGTAGGTTGGCGACAGTAAAATATTTTCACATTCAGAGGAGAAAGTTGATGATTTAAATTTCGTGAAAAGATCTCGCCGCAACGAAAATCGCCTCTGTTTTAATGACTTCCATCCCAACTCGCTTGTCGTATCCGTGACGCTCTCTCTCCTATTTCGCGATAATACAAAACGAGCTACCCTTCTTTGAAGTTTTTCGATGTCCTCCGTCAATGCTATCTGGAAACATCATATACAGTACAGTAATATTCTAGTAGAAGACCAACAAGCGTAGTGTAGGCAGTCTCTTTAGTAGACCTGTTTCATCTTCTAAGTGTTCTGCTACTAAAACGTAGTCTTTGGCTTGCATTCGTCGTAAATTTATCTATGTGATAATTACAAGTTAAGTTGTTCGAAATTGTAATTCCTAGGTATGTAATCGAGTTAACAGACTTAAAATTGTGTGATTTTTCGTGTAATCGAAATTTAATAGATTTCTTTTTATACTCATGTCGGTGACCCCACACTTTTCCTTACTGAGAGACAATTGCCACTTTTCGCACCATTCAGATATAGTAATCTACGCCATTTTCTGATGACTTTGCAAGATGGTAAATGACAGTAACATCTTCAAACAATCTAAGATGACTGCCCAGATTATCTCCTAAATCGTTCATCTAGATTAGGAATACCAGAGGGCCTATGACACTTCCTTGGGGAACGCCGAATATTACTTCTGTTTTACTCGATGATTTCCCGTCGGTTACTACATACTGCGACCTTTCTGAGAGGAAATCACAGATTCAGTAGCACAACTGAAGCGATACCCTATAGGCATGGAATTTGATCAGAAGTCTCTTCAGGGGAACGGTGTCATAAGCCTTCTGGAAATCTAGGAATATGGAATCAGTTTGAGATGCTCTGTCGATAGCAAGCACACATGGTGCTGTTCATTTTACTGCATATTATATATCCATTTCATAATTAATGTGCATAAAACTTGATGTGCTTTTCTTAGCTCCTCAGCCAGCTCACTGTCCAATGTGCCACACGTGTCCAAGTCTTTATGCCAAATGATAACTAAATAAATAACAGCCATTAGGCTTGTATGCAGACAGGTATTCTTCATACACTCCAAGACCAAAAAGAAAAAAGAAGCACCACGAAGGAATGGGACGGAAATAGATAGATGTATTGCACTTGTAGTGGTAAACAAGTGATCACAATTTCTCAAAAATGGAATAATTCATTCAAGAGGAAGGGCTTTACAAATTGAGCAAGTCAATAACGCGTTGGTCCACCTCTGGCCCTTATGCAAGGAGTTATTCGGCGTGGCATTGATTGACAGAATTGTTGAATGTCCTTCTGAGGGATATAGTGTCACATTCTTTCGAATTGACACATTAGAGGGAATGGGTGTGTGTGTTGTCCTTAGCGTAATTTAGTTTAACTTAGTTTAAATAGTGTGTAGGCTTAGGGACCGATGGCCACAGCAGTTTAGTCCCTTAAGAATTCACACACATTAGAACATTTGACACACCAGATCCAGAAAATCGCGAGAAGATTGGAGCGCCCTGCCCATCATGTTCGAAATGTTCTTGATTGGGAAGAGACACAGCGACCTTGCTGGCCAAGGTTAGCGTTTGGCTAGCACGAAGACAAGCAGTAGAAACTCTCACCTTGTGCTGGCGGGCATTATCTTGCTGAAATGTAAGCCCAGGATGGCTTACCGGGAAGGCCAACAAAACGACGTGTAGGATATCGTCGACCTACTGCTGTACTGTGCGGATGACAACCCAGGGCGATCACTCGTGGTTGTCGGGCCGTATGGCGCCGACATTGAGGTTGGTATCCCACCGCTGTTCGGGCATCCCCAGTCATGCCTTCTCTGGTCATCGGAGCTCAGTTCAAAGTGAGACTCGTCACTGAAGACAATTCTACTCCAGTCAATGAGATTCCAGGTCGAATGTGCCCGACACCACAGCAAATGGGCTTGTTGGTGTACAGAGCTCAATGGAGCCGTCAGCTCAGCCCCCTACATGTCAGCTGCCTGTCAATGTCCTTGCGGTCATTGAAGCACAAATCGCTTGTCGGATCGATGACAAAGATGCATCTTGGGCCCTGAGTTCCACTCTAATGCGGTCTAAGGCGCTGCAGTCATGGACTGTGCGGCTCATCCAGGCGGAGGTTCGAGTCCTCTCTCGGGCATGGGTGTGTGTGTTTGTCCTCAGGATAATTTAGGTTAGGCAGTGTGTAAGCTTAGGGACTGATGACCTTAGCAGTTAAGTCCCATAAGATTCCACACACACTTGAACTTTTTTTTCCACTCTAATGATTGTTCGGTCCTCGTTTTCCGTCCTCTCTGTCGGTCGCCTGCTTCCTTCTTGACACTGTGTTCTGCTACGGTTCACCCATTCTTGCCAACACTGTCGAATAGTGGTATCGTCCCTACTCAGCTATCGAGCGATTCGGCGATTACTTCAACCAGCTTCTTCGAGGCTAACTACATGCCCTCACTCGATTGCTTACATCTGCCTATATTGGTCATGGGCCTGACTGGGAGAAATGGTTACTGTCCACCTGAGGATACGAAATGAAATTCGTAGAGACTTAATGCCCTCGACATGTCTACTGTTTGGTGCCAGCTACGCTGTGAAATTGCGCTCCAATGTCACGCATTCGTCCATCTGCCGCCAAAGTTTACAATTACATTGTGACACACATGTTGTAACAGGTCTCACATGTAATATGGAATCCAGCACGTTGAAATAGTTGTGGTATAAGTAGCGGAAACAGTAACGGCCTCATACGGAAAAAAAACAGATTACAGGCAGGTAGGTTGACAGCAGTGGACGTCAAAGAAAAGATAGAAGACAGCGAAAAGAAGAACGTGATGTAACACGAGTACTGAGAAGACGGAGTAAGAAAATGGCGTGCCCGTGAATCGAAAAGAGAAAGAAGCGTTACTGCAAGAAGATATGAGCACTCGCTTTACTGTTTAACAGAGGAAAGATCGTATAGCCCCGTGCTATTATTTTAGAAATAAATTACGAGCTTAATGAAGAGAAGAGCTTCAGATTTTTCTTAAAAGCAACAGGGCCCTGATTTGTACACAGAGTTCAGCGTAGCTTGTTTCGGAGGTGGACGGTAGCAACAGAAAAGAACAGCTGCTAATATGAGAAAGTTAGAAGTAGATTTCCCCGGAGTAGAGAAGCAACTTAAATCACTTAATAAAAGCAAGTCTTCCGGTCCAGACTGTATACTAATTAGGTTCCTTTCAAAGTATGCTGATGCAATAGCTCCAAACTTAATTATATACAACCACTCGCTCGACGAAAGATTCGTACCCAAACACCGGGAAGCTGCACATGTCATACCAATATTCGAGAAAGGCAGTAGGAGTAATCCACTAATTACATGCTCATATGATTAACGTCGATATGCAGCAAGATCTTGGAACATACATTGTATTCGAACATTATGAATTATCTCGAAGGGAACGGTCTATTGACACATAGTTGACACAGATTTAGAAAACATCGTTCTTGTGAAACACAACTAACTTTTTAGTCACACGAAGTGCTGAGTGCTATTGACAAGGGATTTCAAATTGACTCCGTTGCAGCGGAACCAGACTACCGGTGGTACTGGTAAACTGGACCTGGTAGGAAGATTCCCGTCGCACATCATGTCCTACAGCTTCTGCAAGTCACCCTCGTTAGTACTGGTTTAGTAAATTCGTGTGGTCTACGAAATTACAGGCCGCTGCGAGCTACTGCTGGGGTATTAATCATTTCTAGCGGCTGGGTTTAACCAACCGCTAAAATTTTGAAGGTAATGGATAACGCAATATTTTTATATCCACTACAGAAGGCACCTATGCAGGGCTTAATAGGCACCATAGAGCTTTTATTTACCTTCATTTGTCGACCCAGCATGTGATGAGGTAGTAACTAACTTTAGGTTACACCTATTCTTTATGATGAAGGGCCTAAATAATCATTCGAAAACATAGATCAATTGATATTTATTTAATACCTATGGCATTTCGACAGCTCATCACAACAGGTACTGTAGTTAACATGGTTTACTTTCGCTACGTAATTATGGAACCTAACCTAACTTTCCTAGACATGGGTTCAGTAGAATTATATGCACACACACAATTATGCTTAAACCCCTGCCTTCTATTGATATTATGTTTGATTACTACAGGACACGCAGAACAAGTTCAGCAAAGACACTAACAGCGAACTTGGTCAGGGTGGAAGGGTATCTACCTAAATACTTCAATTTTAATTAAAACGTACACTGAAGAGGGCGGTAGCAAATGGTACACTTGACTATGACTGCCAATTTTGGTTTATCCCTGCGTTCCGAAACAACACCACGTTACTGAGATGGAGGGGGGGGGGAGGAGGAGGAAGAACATTTACTGTCACCTGGCGGGAAAGGATGCAGGGAAACGTGGCACACATGAAATAAAGAGCAATAAATAAATAAATAAACACCGTTTGGTCCATTCTCTGTGGTGTCACCGCCAAACACCACACTTGCTAGGTGGTAGTTTTTAAATCTGCCGCGGTCCATTAGTATACGTCGGACCCGCGTGTCGCCACTGTCAGTAATTGCAGACCGAGCGCCGCCACACGGCAGGTCTAGAGAGACTTACTAGCACTCGCCCCAGTTGTACAGCCGACGTTGCTAGGAAAGGTTCACTGAGAATTACGCTCTCATTTGCCGAGACGATAGTTAGCATAGCCTTCAGCTAAGTCAATAGCTACGACCTAGCAAGGCGCCATTTCTCCTTTGCTATGTATCTAATGAAGCATGTACAGTAACAAGACCAATGTTCACCAATTATGGATTAAAGTTAAGTATTCCAGAAGCTACATACTTTTCTTTATAGCATTCATTACGTATCCTGTTTCAGACCTCACGCCAGCCTGCGTGAGTTTATAGCGTGCATTTCGGCTTCCTCAAACAACACGGTGTTGGTACTTCTGCCGACACTTCATTCTCTCCTGCTTGCTACGCACCGATTTATTTCTGTACAGTAAAAAACCCTCTCGCTATTATTCTCCCGTACCGGAATTTACTGAGAAAAGTATGGAACAGTACAAGAAGTTCCGTTTCACCGCATTTCTAGATTTCTTGAAGGCTTTTGACCCTGTACATCACAAGCGGCTGGTAGTCAAATTGTGTGCTTGTGGAATATCGTCTCAGATATATGACTGGATTCGTGATTTCCTGTCAGAGATGTCATAGTGAGTAAAAACTGACGGAAAGTCATCGAGAGAAACAGAAGTGATTTCTGACATTCCCCAAGGTAGTGTTATAGGTTCCTCTGCTGTTCCTTATGTATATAAACGACTTAGGAGACAATTCGAGCAGACGTCTTAGGTTGTTTGCAGATGATGCTGTCGTTTATCGCCTAGTAAAATCGTCAGAAGACAAAAAAACTGCTAAACGATTTAGAAAAGATATCTGTAAGGTACGAAGATTGTCAATTGATCCTAAATAATGAAAAGTGTGAGGTCATCCACATGAGTGCTAAAAGAAATCCGTTAAACTTCGGATTCACGATAAATCTGTCTAATCTAAAGGCCGTAAATTCAACTACATGCCAACGAATTACAATTACGAACAACTTAAATTGGAAAGAACACATAGAAAATGTAGTGGGGAAAGCGAACCAAAGACTGTATTCTATCGACAGAACACTTAGATGCAATAGATCTACTAAAGAGACTGCCTACACCAAGTTCGTCCACCATCTTTTGGAGTACTGCTACCCAGCGTGGGATCCTTACTAGATAGAATTAACGGAGTTCATCGAGAAAGTTCAAAGAAGAGCAGCACATTTTGTATTATCGAGAAATAGGGGACAGTATGTCATTGATACAGGATTTCGCGTGGACATCAATAAAACAAAGGCGTTTTCGTTGCGACGGAATCTTCTGACAAAATTTCAATCATCAACTTTCCCCTCCGAATGCGAAAATATTTTGTTGACGCCGACCTGCATAGGGAGAAACGACCATCATAATAAAATAAGAGAAATCAGAGCTCGCACGGAGAGATATAGTTGTTCGTAAACCTCCGCGCTGTTCGATATTGGAATGATAGTGAGTTATTGTGAAGGTGGTTCTATGATCCCTCCGCCAGGCAGTTAAGTGTGATTTGCAGAGTATCCACGTAGATGTACATTTAGAAATAGTTAACGAATGTTTTAGTTTGTTGGTGGGCACAGCCAGGATAGTAGATAAGTGAGACTTTGCGTTGTGAGTATGACGAGACGAAGCGTTTGTAATACGAGGTACTGCCGCACATGCAAAGTGAGGAGGCGATGAAGCAGATGTAGCGTATGGTAGTCACGTAAAATGTCTGGCCGGAAGCATCCGAACAGGGCGGATAAAGCACTGGCATGGTGAAACAGACGGATGTTGCAGATGTAACGGGCACAGGCATTCACGGTTGGTGATAACGTCTAAAGTTTTGCAAAACTGTTAAGACTTTCGTGGCCAGTTGTTGACAAACTGCCTGTTGTCTTCTGTCACGAGTTGCGTATACACGGCGTAAAGATTATTTATAAAACGACAAAGAAGATTAAAAAGGGTCTCTCAGATCGACACAGGAGAAAAGGCAGCAACTTTCAATGTCGGGAATCGGGAATATACCGCATACCATGCACATGCGAAAAAGTTTATGTTGGAATGACTGGACGATCAATCAGCACCAGGATCACAGAACATAAGCGACATTGCGGATTGGGGCAGGTGGAGAAACTGGCCGTGGCAGAGCACGTTTTGTGTGAGACCGACCACGTTGTAAAATTCGCCAACTCGGAAGTTCAGGCTGTTCGCTTGTTCAGAGAAGCTATAGAAATACACCAATACGAGAATAGCTTCAACAAGAAACGAATGCCTCAAGGTAAGCAGATCCTGGCTTCCCGTGCTGCAGGGGTAACAAGAGAACCGCACCGAAATTACCGCGGAGAAGCCCTTGGACGTTGGCGCGGCAGGTACATATAGTTTGCGGCCGAGAGCTCGGCTCTAATCCACCACCAGGTGAGGGTGAAACTTTGACAAAGCAGCCACTCGTACTGGCGAAACGTCAGAAAAATCATCAGACGAACGTCGGCCGAAGAACCCGAGACAGAAGGCAACAGGCACTTTGCCTTAAGTTTTCACTTCTCGTGCCGTGTTTGATTATATCGAAATAAGGAGGTTCGCCAGAAAGATTGACTGCGTGAGTATAAATATCTTCCGTAACTTCTGGAGGGCATAGAAGCAAGTGAAATTTTTTCAGTAATTACAGGGAGTACTTTCTGCCCATTTTAGATGCTCTTCCAAACCTACAGGCAAGGCTTTCACCGTTCTCTGACACGATGTGGGAAGACATCGACAGGAATAGGAGACGATTTTTTCACAGTATTCAGGAATAATTATCTTCTGAAGGAATTCTAAAAGTACTTGAAACTTCTTCGAATTTAGTTCTAGTCCCAGGTTTTGCGTCCATCTGACCACTGAAGACATTCACCTATGTTGTATTCACCAAAGAAGTTGGACGCCCAACATAAAAGGTAGCAGAAAACAGAAAGCAAGCCTCCTACTACTGAAAAGTAATTGTTGTATTGAGGTGACATGCTTGCTCGATGGTAAATAATCTCGATACAGAGCTACAGTAACTAAAACATAAGTAACTGGGACAACTCTGCAAGTAACTGTTAACAATCATTTACCAAATTAAGTTACGAGATAAATATTCATGTTAGTGTAATGAATAGGCGTTCTGAACCTAGTGTCAGCGATTACTAACTGGTCTAACAATTCAGCCTAGACTGCTGTTAGACAGTTTATAGTAGACTCTTCGTTTACGATAAACACTGCGATACGGGACGTTCACTGTCCGATAATTACTCGACGATAGCTGCTCGGCTATAACTGCGACAACCGCAGATCGCTAAGTGCAGCCGCTGTTACCGACGATCTATCTGCAAACTATTTGGGGGTTAAATCAAGAAGTCCCTGGTATCAGTGTCCTCTGTGGCGGCTGACATAATTGTCGGCATATTGATATGGCTATTGTGATGTCTTGTGGCGGAACCAAATAAGGTTCCTGTAATGTGCACAATCTAGGCGATTACTGATCGTAACTTGTGGGAGTAGGATGGAGAACACCTGGCTGTAGGCGTCCTCTGCGATTATAGCTGGGTTCCGTGATAAGCTCCCTCTTCATTCCATCTACTTGTAGTCCAACGGAGATGTCACGGCTCTAGTAGACTGCTATTTCACAGGTCACCTAATCTCCAGGAAGTTTCATATCAGCGCACACCCTACTGCAGAGTGAAAATTTCATTTTGGAAACATCCCCTACGCCGTGTGTCTAAGCCATGTCTCCGCAGTATTCTTTCTTCCAGGAATGCTAGTCTTGCAAGTTTCGCTGAGAGCTACTGCGAACTTTGGAAGATAGGAGACGAGGTACTGGGAGAAGTAAAGCTGTGAGGAGGCGTCCTGAGTCGTGCTTGGGTAGCTCAGTCGGTGAAGCTTTTGCCAGCGAAAGGCAAAGGTCTCGAGTCTCGGTCTGGCACACATTTTAATCTGCCAGAAGTTTTTTTCTTAACGGATATATTATCTTTAGTTACCATCGTTCCTGAGATGACACCATGGTCACTAATCCCTGTCTATATACTAACACTCTCCTAAAGTCAGGCCCGTACGCAGCTGCAAGGTATAAAATATTTCAATTGCTTGTGGGTTGTCGAGCTAGCTGCTCAACATATTTTTTGGAAAATTTATTCAAAGTCCTTGACAAGACTGCCTGTCCGTACCACATGCAATTAATCCATAGACGTTTCAGTCTACACTCGTTAGGCTGAAGTCGCCTACATCTACTATTGCATGATCTGAGTATTTCAGCGCTATTTACCGTAGACTTTCTTTGAATGATTCTGAAACTCGAATCGGAATCGAGTGACTAGTAAAAACATCAGAGAATTAACTTCATTTCACCTAGATCTGTTATACGCGTACAGACAACTTCACAACATGCAAATTCGACCTCAACAGAGACAATATTTTTCTCGAGTCAAATGAACTCTTTCCCTCCTGTGGCATTCCGAGACTCGGTAACTATCTTACAACTTTCTATTTCGTGTTTCAGCCATCTTTCGACGCCGAGAATAATTTAGCGCGACAAATTTCCCGGAGACCAGTAAATACGGTATGTTTGTTACGAATGCTTCGACAATTTTTGTGTGAAATGATTGCACTGATTGTAAAATACATTTTATTAAAAGTCACGACTGGTCTCACGTGGATTCAGCATGAATCCTCAGGTGACACAGGGTGACAATTATTGAACTACATGAAACAAAATCGTCATAACTTCTGAACGGTTTGAATCAGGACGTTCAAACTGCACGGTTGGTCGCGAGGCATGATGGGAATTAGTATGCGCTGTTTGTTTTGATTTAGCGACGAAGCCGACTTTCATTTGGGTGCGTTCGTCAATAAGCCAAATTGGCGCATTTGGGGTACTGAGCACCTCGATTTCGCTATCGAGAAGCCTCTTCACCCTCAACGGGTGACTGTGTGGTGTCCAGTATCCAGTCACGGAATAATCGGTGCGATACTCCTAGATAGCACGGTGGATACCGAACGGTACGTGAAGGTTTTGGCAAGTGATTTCATCCCCATTGTCCAAAGTGACCATGATTTCGACAAGATGTGTGTCATGCAAGACGGAGCACGACACCATCGAAGCAAGAGCGGTTTGATGTCCTGGAGGAGTACTTGAGGGAGCGCATTCTATCTATGGGGTACCCAGAGGCCACTGGTATGGGCCTCGATTAGCCGACATGTTCTCTGGATCTGAACACATGCGACTCCTTTTTATGGGGTTATATTAAAGACAAGGTGTACAGCAATAACCTTAAAACCGTTGCTCAGCTGAAAACAGCCATTCAGGACGCCATCGACAGCATCGCTGTTCCGACAATTCAGCGGGTCATGCAGAATTTCGCTATTCGTCTGCGCCACATCATCGCCAATGATGGCAGACATATAGAACATGTCATAATCTTATTTGGAATATCTGTAATGACGTTTACATGTTGAATAAAGTGTGTGCTCTCCGTAGTTTGTAACTAATTAATGCTTTTTTCTTATAGTTCAATATTTATCACCCTGTACATTCTATTTAACAAGTCATAGCCGAAAAGTAGCGGCTTTATAACCACTCCCCATCATTCATGTCAGATTATAAACAAATAAATCGCTAAAAGCGGTAGTCCATTATTGAAATGAAGGGGATAGCAGAATCGTGCCACGAGCAGGAAGGTGGTTGAGCGGCAGCAGACAAAGCAGCACCATGGGACCTGTCTGGGGCAGATGTGGACTATCACCATAATTTATTGGTTAATATACTGCAGATTGAAACTGAAGAAATGCAAAGGGAAGGAATCCAAGCAGATGGTAATTCGATAAACTGAAAGAACCAGCGGTTATTGGGAGTTTTAGAAGGAATGTAATAAACCATTGGACTGCAACAGGACAGACGGATACAATAAAGGGCGAATGGGTAGCTTTGAGAGATGAAATAGTGAGGGCAGCAGAGGATCACATATGTAAAAATACGATGCCTAATATAAATCTTGAATAACACAGGAGACACTGAATTTAACCAAAGAGAGGATAAAACATAGAAATGCAGCAAATAAAAATGGCGAGAGAGAATACAGATAGCCAAAAAATTATATTGGCAGGAAGACAAAATGGATAAGTAGGAATGACTAGAGGACAAATGCAAGGCTGTAGAAACATGCATGTCAAGGGAAAGATAGGTGCCGAATATAGGAAAATAAGATACTTTTGGAGATAAGAGAAGCAGCTGTATGACTATCGACAACACGTACGGCAAGGTAGTACCAAGCAAAGAAGGAGAGCTGTAAGCTGGAAGGAATATATAGTGAGGCGACAAAAGTGATGGGACAGCGATACTCACATACACAGATGGTGGCAGTATCGCGTACACAACGTATCAAAGGGCACTGTGTTGGCGGAGCTGTCATTTGTACTCAGGTGATTAATGTGAAAAGGATTTCGATGTGATTACTGTCGCGCGATGGGAGTTAAAAGACTTTGAACGCGGAATCGTACTCCCAGATAGATGCATGGGACGTCCCATTTCGGAAATCGTTGGGGAATTCAACATTTCGAGATCTGTGGTGTCAAGAGCGTGCCGAGAATTCCAAATTTCAGGCATTACCTCTCACCATGGACAATGCTGTGGCCGACGGCCTTCACTTAATGACTGACAAGAAACAACGAGTGAAACAGCCGCAGAAATCAATGTCCAACGTACGACGAACGTATCCGTTAGGATAGTGCGGCTAAATTAGGTGTTAATAGGCGACAAAAGTATTTTTATGGAGTGTAGCCATGTATGGAAGTGAAACATGGACGATAAATAGTTTGGACAAGAAGAGAATAGAAGCTTTCGAAATGTGGTGCTACAGAAGAATGCTGAAGATTAGATGGGTAGATCACATAACTAATGAGGAAGTATTGAATAGGATTGGGGAGAAGAGAAGTTTGTGGCACAGCTTGACCAGAAGAAGGGATCGGTTGGTAGGACATGTTCTGACGCATCAAGGGATCACAAATTTAGTATTGGAGGGCATCGTGGAGGGTAAAAATCGTAGAGGGAGACCAAGCGATGAATACACTAAGCAGATTCAGAAGGATGTAGGTTGCAGTAGGTACTGGGAGATGAAGAAGCTTGCACAGGATAGAGTAGCATGGAGAGCTGCATCAAACCAGTCTCAGGACTGAAGACCACAACAACAACAGGCTACGGCAGCAGACGACTGACACGAGTGCGTTTTCTAACAGCACGACATCGCCTACAGTACCTCTACTGGGAATCATATCGGTTGGAGCGTAGACGACTGTAAGACTGTAGCCTGGTCAGATGAGTCCCGATTTCAGTTGGTAATAGCTGATGGTAGGGTTGGAGTGTTGCGTAGATCCCACGAAGGCGTGGACCCAGGTTGTGATGAAGGCACTGTGCAAGCTGGTGGTGGTTCCATAATTATGTGGGCTGTGTTTACATGGAACGGACCCAGACTGGGTCCTCTGGTCCAAATGAACGGATCATTGACTGGAGGTGGTTACATTCGGCTACTTGGAGGCCATTTGCAGCCATTCAGCGATCGAATTTTTATGGACGACAATGCACCATGCCACCGGGCCACAATTGTTCGTTATTTGGTTGAAGAACATTCGGGACAGTTCGAGCAAATGAACTGGCCACCAAGATTGCCCGAAATGAATCCCATCGAACAGTTATGGGACATAACCCAGAGGTCAGTTCGTGTACAAAATCCTATACCAGCAGCACTTTCTTAACCGTGAACAACTATAGAGGCAGAGATGGCAAAAGACTTGGAAGAGCAGTGATTGAAATAGATGGTATTTTCAAAAGATATTTTAAGATAAACATCAATAACAGTAAAACAAGGGTAACGGAATATAGTCGAATTAAGTCAGGGGACTTCCAACGACTTGTTGAGCCCATGTCAGGTCGAGTTGCTGCACTACGCCGGGCAAAAAGAGGTCCGACACTATATTAGAAGTTTATCTTATGATTTCCTCCGCGTCATTGTTTTGAGGGCCTCTACGTGGGAAACAAAGTTGAGGGCAGTATTACATAAAGAGAAGTGGAAGTAGGTGAAGACGTGACGGGATGTCTTATCTTAGAAGACAGGATGAAGACTTACGTTGATAGCATTTCTAGTATTAGAGGAAGTTTTTACAATGTTGTGTAGATTGCAGTCTTTGAGAGTTTGAAGTTAGCAGGAATAAAATACAAGGAGCGAAAATTTTATTACAACTTTTACAGAAACCCGACTGTAGTCAATAGGGTCGAAGGACCGAAAGGGAAACCATAGTTGAGAAGGGAGTGAGGCAGGTTTATAGCTTATTTCCGACGTTATTCGGTCTGTACATTAATGGAGCTGTGAAGGAAACCAATAAGGAATTTGGAAAGGGAATTAAAGTTCAGGGAGAAGAAGAAAAAACTTTGACATTTGCCGATGACATTATAATTCTGTCAGAGATGGCAAAAGACTTAGAAGAGCAGTGATTGAAATGGATGGTGTTTTCAAAAGACATCAATAAAAGTAAAACAAGGGTAACGGAATATAGTCGAATTAAGTCAGGTGATGCTAAGAGAGTTAGATTAGGGAATGATACACATGAATTTTGCTATTTGGGCAGCTAAATAACTGATTATAGCCGCAGTAGAGAGAATATAAAATGGTGACCGGCAATAGCAAGAAAGGAATTTCGTAAAAAGCGGAATTTGTTAACGTCCATACATACTATAAAAATGGATGTGCGTACGTATGGGTTGTATATACAACGTGTTCAGAAATTCCCGTTACAAACTTCAAGGACTTGTAGAGGGGAGTGAGAACTTAATATTTTGTATTGGAACCAACGTCCGGAAACGTACCGTTTCCGCGCTGCAACCATTTGATAACATGTTGGTATGTGACCACTTTTACAAGTAATTGATTAGGTGTGACCCAGTACATCATTTGTTTTAGAGTTCCACTCATTAATAGCCAAAGAAATATCTCGTGCACACGTTGACGGATTCTCTTCAACGTGATGCACTACGGCCTCTTCAGATTGGGTTGTGCAACGTTTCCTTTGAGCACCACAGTGCCGCCTGCTGACGGTGAAGGTACATGTTCTCCAAGCCGTTGCGTGATTGTGGCGAAAAGCGTACGCGATGGTGTCGGTGGAGAACGATTTGATCAAGGCGAGGAGCAGCTCTTTCATTACAATAAGCTTCGCCATTCAGAAGGATCATGTCGGTGTATTCTGCAAACGTGTACTCAGCCTTGTTGGTCTAACACTCACAGACACGTGAGTGAAACTCAAACCGTATTAGAGAGGTAGGATGGCCGCCAAATTACAACAGCCAATGTGACGTTACCACGCCCCACCATGACTACCCTGTTGCATACCTACGCTACAAACATATTTTCAGACGTCTGTAGCAAGGAAACGGTAGGTGCTCAGACATGGGTTCCTTTTCAAAATATTATGTACTCACTCCTCTCTACAAGTCCTAGAAGTTTGTAATGGGAATTTCCGAACACCCTGTACATATGTGTGTTCCACAGCTCCTCCAAAACCATTGGACCAGTTTTAACCAAACTAGTTACACATATCACTTACTGTCTGGAAAGAATCACTATGGGGGTAAGAACCACCTACCTATCAAAAGGATGGTGATGGGGGTGGTAAAGTAGTGTAGCTCACGATGCGTCAATACCTATAATTCATTGATGCAGTTTTTGAGACCGAGAGCACTGAGAGACTTGCCACTAACTTACACATAGTTTCAAACCCTTATGAACCTTTTTCTTGCTGACAAACCCCACAAAATGACGAAAGGAAAAAAATTTTGTCGCTTACTATATTCTCGCTGTTCATGCAATAAAACTACAGTGCGAAACATGATGTTTTAATTTATTACTTCTTTGCAACTAACTGTATTCACCACACATTTTGCAGACAGTATTCACGTATTTACCGACTGTATCAACCAAATGATGTCACACATAGCACGGGAGACTTGATGTCAACAGTGATATGCCTGAAAATCTGGCAAATCGTGTCTGATGTTTTAATTTGTTACTTCTTTACTCCTAACTCTTTTCGCAACGCTTTTGCAAAAAGTACTCACATCTGCCGCCTAATGCACTTAGAACAATGTTTAATTGTACGACACATAGTTCAGAAGATACGACGTCAAATTCTGAGATGCTTGAAAAACTGACACATCATGCATGACGTTCTCACTTCTTTACTACTAAATCTATTCGCAACAGATTTCGCGGACAGTAGCCACATATGCTACATATGTAACTGCAAAATTGTATCATTATACTACATGCTGATCGGAAGATATGACATCATGAACATAGAGCTGCATGAAAATGAAACTGAAGGGCGAAATGCGGACGAGATGCAGGTGAAATAGGTCTACAAATACGTGAGGAATGTGTCAAATATATGTGAAATATATTTGACATTTGCGTACTTAGGCCAAGCCACCGACAAAATGCTCATCCAAAACTTCTGAACAATTTGAATCAAATTCGTACACATTAGTTACAGAAACAAGCAAACACCGTCCGAACAGGTCTTGAAGACCCCACGATACCGACAGGCCGCCGTGTCATCCTCAGCCCTTAGGTGTCACCGGATGTGCATACGTAGAGGCATGTGGTCAGCACACCGCTCTCGCGGCCGTTGTCTGCTTTCGTGACCTGTGCCACAAAGTTCTCAGTCATGTAGCGACTCAATTGGCCATACGAGGGCTGAGTGCATCCCGCTTGCTAACAGCACTCGGTAGACCCGGACAGTGTGGTGTCACCGCCAGACACCACACTTGCTAGGTGGTAGCTTAAATCGGCCGCGGTCCATTAGTACATGTCGGACCCGCGTGTCGCCACTGTCAGGATCGCAGATCGAGCGCCACCACACGGCAGGTCTCGAGAGACTTACTAGCACTCGCCCCAGTTGTACGACGACGTTGCTAGCGACTACACTGACGAAGCCTTTCTCTCATTTGCCGAGAGACAGTTAGAATAGCCTTCAGCTAAGTCCATGGTTACGACCTAGCAAGGCGCCATTTGTACCATTGCATGTATCTCAAGATAGCCTCACTTGTATTATCAAGAACGCTGTATACCAAAGGAGGAAGTAAAAGTTAAGTGTTCTAGTAGCTACGTTCTTTTCTTTATCACATTCATTACGAATCCTGTTCCAGACTTCGCGCCAGTCGGCGTGTGTGTACGTGTGTCCTCTCGGCTACCCGTCACTGTGGACTGGCTGCCTTGTCAGTCCACTACAGACAGTGCTAGCCAAGCCCGAAAGCGCTTAACTTCGGTGCTCTGACGGGAACCGGTGTTACCATTCCGGCAACGCCGTTGGCACATATTAGTTACGATCTAGAAAGAAGTACTGTGGGTGTAAGAACCACTAGCTTCCTATTGAGGCAGGGGCGATAAGGTGGTCAGAGGAGGGGTAGTAAGAGATAAATGTAAGTGTAGCGTGACTAGGGCATCCTGTCGGGTAGACCGTTCGCAGGGTGCAAGTCTTTCGATTTGACGCCACTTCGGCGACTTGACCGTCGATGGGGATGAAATGATGAGGATTAGGACAACACAACTCCCAGTTCCTAAGCGGAGAAAATCTCCGACCCAGACGGGAACCGAACCCGTGCCCTTAGGATTGACATTCTGTCGCGCTGGCCACTCAGCTACTGGGGGCGGACCAGTAAGAGATGAAAGACAGAGGGGGAAGGAAGAGATGTACACGGATAGCGGGGGAGGAGGAGATGGACAGAGGGAGTGGGAGGGGAAATGGACAGAGGGGGAGAAGGAGATGGGCAGAAAGGGGGGAAAAGAGAAGGTGGACTAATGTAATTTTGGGGTAAGTAAATATCCGAGCAACGCCGAGTACTCTGCTAGACTAATATAAATTTAAGTGTTAGGCAATCTTTTCTGCAGTTGTTTGTTTGAAGTGTTGCCTTGCATGAAGTGAAACGTGGGAGGTAAGCAGTTCAGGCAAGAAGAGAATAGAAGCTTTTGAAATACGTGCTATAGAAGAATGCTGAAGATTCAAAATGTTTAAATGTGTGTGGATTCCCAAGGGACCAAACTGCTGAGGTTATCGCTCCCTAGACTTACACACTACTTAAGCTAACCTATGCTAAGAACAACACACATACTCATGCCCGAGGGAGGACTCGAACCTCCGGCGGAAGGGGCTGCTCAATCCGTGACATGGCGCCTCAAACCGCACGGCCACTCCGCACTGCCGCTGAAGATGAGATGAGAAAATCGAATAATTAATGAAGAGGTACTGAATCGAATTGGGAAAAAAGAAATTTGTTCCATAGCTTGGACACATACTGAACCATCGACGAAGAGCCAGTTTGGTAATGGAGGAAACTCTGTGGGGACGCAGATTGTAGAGGGAGGCCTAGGCTAGAAAATAGTAAGCAGCTTCAAATGGATATAGATTACAATAGTCATGCAAAGAAGAAGAGGCTTGCACGGTATAGACTATCGTGGAGAGCTGCATCAAATCGATGTTGGAACTGAAGACCGCAACAGCAATAACAACCACATCTGTTACCTGACGCCCACACACCTTTACGAACTTCAGCAATTTTCGCATCTACATTAGTACAAAGCTATATTATACATCATTCTGAAGGTGCTTTTACTGATTCCACCTTGGAAGCTCGGCCCTATACCAAAAAAGGCAGCAGATTCGATGCACGTTTTACTCTAGCCCCCATACTACTTGCAGCCTCATGCTCCACTGTTGTCCACCACTGGAAACTAGAGAATGGCAACTCCCAAACAATGACAGCTGCTGGCGTTATCGAATCTTAGAGAAGTTTTTACATACGTCTGTCCACAAATCCAAGTACTTCTCACGCAGCCAAGTTTTCAGTGGACGATCACATAAGTTTCATCAGTTTGACCAATCGAAATCTTTGTTTAAAGGCATGTTCGAATTGATCGCTAGTAGAGAATTGGTAACGAAAGAAAGGGGTTCGAAATTTCGTAAAATATACTGCATATTAGATAAAACATGGTAACAACTTGCTTTGTGAGGCCAATGGAAGACGAAAAATCTATACATTTGTGGAGCCCAGACCGTTCCATTTTGACATAATAGCTCTGTGAAAAAGTACGACACACATTGTATAAACCTTATCAAGAAGTAAGTCCGTGTGAGTCCACACTGTACGGTTCACTTACACCTTCAGAGTTGTTTTCTACTAATGTCCATGGAGATATCCTGGGGGATCAGTAGATGGGATCATAGTTAGCACTGTAGAAACAGACATGTGGAGTGTACGTAACATTGTTGTGATAGGGCTGCCAGAGAATGTTCCATTGCACAGAAGGACGCTAATGTCTTTCATGCTTGATGGAAGAGCACTCCATTTCCTTCGTGATGCGCGTTTTGTGACATATGAGAAATAGACCATGACTTTCACCTGGTAAGACCATATAAGTCATTAGATCTCAATCCATGGAGTCTTTCTTGCGGGGACATTTCAAATGTATTGTAATAAACAGCCTGAACCACGAGATTTGGTTACTCATATTTTTGACAGCGTCTGTGATGCACGTTAACCAGGAGTATGTGCAAGTAGTCGATGATGAAGAGTCGTGTAGCTTGCATCGAAGCGAACTGAATATATTCCAAACAGATGGTTCAAAAAATGGTTCAAATGGCTCTGAGCACTATGGGACTTAACTGCTGAGGTCATCAGTCCCCTAGAACTTAGAACTACTTAAACCTAACTAACCTAAGGACATCACACACATCCATGCCCGAGGCAGGATTCGAACCTGCGACCGCAGCGGTCGCGCGGTTCCAGACTGTAGCGCCTAGAACCGCTCGGCCACTCCGGCCAGCCCAAACAGATGCTTTGATGTAATATGTGTTACCTAAATATGGAAACAGCATATTTCAAACAAATCAAAGACTATTATCCAGAGATGGGAGAACTGCAAGTCGTGTATTAATACATGTCTTCTTCACTTTCTCCTTCTAGGTACACCTTCCAGGACTATGGCACTATCAGCATGGCAGCACGTGTAGACTTAATCTTCTACGAACCTACATTTCAGCGCTAAGTAAAACGTCTCTCTCAATATTTTTTACGTGGTTATTTCAGATGCACTCCGCGCCTCTATTCTCAATAGTTTCTCAGCTACAATTTTTCTTCGGAAGGTGGTATGCCACTGTTTTATACGATACACTGCAAAATGGAAAGTACTTTGCTTTGCAGCTAAAACTGTGATTTTTTGGGCAAAATGCACTTATATTTCAACGTTGTCCCCTTAAATATCAGCACATTGTTTCCGCAGCATATACAGTGAATACTTTTCATTCATGAAGTGTGAATCTTGAAGGTCTGCAAAAATTCCACATAAAAATACAAAAGTATTTTTAATCAAATAAATTGGGTAAGCTAATTATTCCTAAAGATATTGCACCTTGGGAAACAGATGTATTTCTTTACATAACTATGGAGGCTATAGAAAAAGAATGGTTTCTGTTATTATTTAGTTATTTTGGACATGATGTTTATCACATTTATTCTGCAGAACATGGGAATTTCATTCGTCCGTGTCACATTCTTGGAGACTTTTACGTTCGTAAATATATAGCAAGTGTAGTTGGTCTTAATTGCGAATATCCACCATTAATATTCGATTATTTGAAACAGAATAATATAGTCATTCCAGAGAAATTCGAAACAGTTGAAATAGATACATAAAAAATTAAACAACAACAACAAACACTAATCTTTCCACGTTCTTATTTGGTGTTGTTTTAATTTTATATAACTTAACTTTAATCTTGTTATTTAGGTCTTTATTGTTATTTCTAATTTCTTCCTCATGCCAATAGTTAGAACAATAACAATCTGGTATATTTTCGAATTCAAAAGTGTATCTGTACGTTTCTTGATAATTCTCGATTTTAATATTCGAAATAATTACTTTTAATCCTTCTTCTAGATCTTCTAGTCGTTTATAATTTTTTATATTTCCTAATAATTGGCCCATTTTTCCATTTTTGATTACTTCTTTGTCTTCTTCTTTATACAATAAACTCTCTTTGTCTTCGAAAATCGTCATTGTTTCTAAGTAATTTGTGTTAGGGAAACAGTGTCCATTAAAATTGGAAAGACCGTGTGTTTTCATTTCCAATAATGGATCTTCTTTAGGACGGTAAAATATTTCTAATTCTTGTCGAAGACTACTACATGCAATCAAATAAATCCTTCTTTTTTGAGAATATTGGTATTTTTCTTCATTTCTGTAAATTTATAACAATACTCTCACATAACACTTTGAGTCTAGTAGTCACTGTGGTGTAGTGGTTATGATACTACACTGTTGCGTGCTAAATCATGAGTTCAATACTCAACTGCATTGTAAAATTTTTATTTCTTTATTCGGTTCTAGTACAGTCTAGAAGTATCCACAAATGTCAAGAATCATTGTACTGGAATGTTCTGTAACTGTATATATACCGTATGTGTTCTGGCCAGAGGCAGTTCGCTCCGCGCTCTTGTGTGTGCAACAGCTGAATAAACCTTCGTTAAGTGAAGTTAGTGTTCGTCATTCATCTAATTACACCTTCTTCTACGTGAAATCATCCTGGTGGAGACGCTGGGTATTGGAACTTATGATAGCGCACATTATCGACGACACAGTGGCTCCCATTAGGCCAAGACAGAGCCGCCGGTTACGTGGCGAGACACCAGAGTTAGAGCCATATTCAACAGATCGCAGTCTATCGGAGACAGAAGAAGAAGAGCACGTTACGATGACTGCAACTTTATGCCACCACATGAGACATCCTTCAGGGTTCTCTGGTGACGATGGCCAAGACCCCAACAAGTGGCTGAAGATATATGAGCGTATAGCCAAAGTTAACAAATGGGATGACAACGTGTGTTTGGTTAATGTTTTTTTCTACTTGGAGGGCACTGCCAGGCAATGGTATGAGAACAACGAGGAGAAGTTCACAAGCTGGGAAGTATTCCAGGCGGAACTGCGCAAGTATTTCGGCGATATACAACGACACAAGTGCAAAGCTGAAGATAAATTAAAGTACAGGGAACAGCGTCTAGGAGAAACTACAGCATCCAACATTCAAGACGTCTTTGAGCTGTGTAAAATAGCGGATCCTAGAATGAAGGAGGAAGATAAGGTTGCACATCTGATGAAAGGTGTTGCTGAGGACACTTATCAAGCCCTACTCCTGAAGGAGGTTTCGACAGCAGACGACTTCATAAAATGGTGCCAATATATCGATACAATGCATCAAAAAAGAATTACACGCAAGGACTTAGAACGGCTTCCAAACGTCGTATCGATGTCTCTCATGGAGGAAGCAACTGATTTCACAAGTGTTCTTTGTCAGATAGTAAGAGAGGTTCAGAAGGCACTTGGATTGCATGGCGATCAAAAAACCGAGACGTTTCAAGAGGTCATAAGGGAGGAAGTGGAACGGACATTGAACCCAATCTCTCGTCCTTCATTTTCCTTGAAAACGGTGAAAAAGTCGAGACCCAGGCGAAGTTACGTTCCTACAATGCCGCATGCAGAGCCTGTTTGGGCACCAAGGAAGACTGACATCTGCCGGCTGGGGTGGCCGAGCGGTTCTAGGCGCTACAGTCTGGAACCGCGCCACCTCTACGGTCGCAGGTTCAAATCCTGCTCCGGGCATGGATGTGTGTGACGTCCTTAGGTTAGTTAGGTTTAAGTAGTTCTAAGTTCTAGGCGACTGATGACCTCAGAAGTTAAGTCCCATAGCGCTCAGAGCCATTTGAACCAAGACTGACGTCTGGAGGACCCAGGATAACCGACTAGTATGTTTCCATTGCGGACGACCGGGACATGTGGTGCGCTATTGTCGAGAAGGGCGGCGGATATTTATTACCGCCCGCGCCAGAAGACAGCAGACTGATCTTAGCCGACGTCAACTCCGGGACGACGAAGATGAACAAGAAGATGTGGGGTAGGACGATGTAGGTCACCATCGCCGCAAGCTAGCCACTGGAGAGGACGCTCCCCAACACGCGATCAAGGTCTTCATCGCCGTTTAGAAGCTCCAGCCTATCAACTAGCCGAAGAGAAAAATCCTCCGCCGTCGGTCACTACAAAAATGATAGGAAACTACGTCGATATCCTCATAGATGATCGACCAGCCCAAGCTCTTGTGGACTCTGGTGCATCATCTTCAGTCATTTCGGAGAAGTACCATTCCCAGTTGCAGAAATCCGCATTCGTCGACAGCGAAACATCTCTGCTGAAGGTGGCTAATGGGAAATATGCAAAACCTACAGGAAGATGCGTCATTCGTGTGGGTATAAGTGGCCATACACATCCCTTAGAATTCATCGTCTTACAAGAGTGTAGTCATGACGTCGTTCTCGGATGAGACTTTTTGAAAGCTTCTCAGGCAATTATAGACTGTGGTCACTCGAAGATTATGCTAGACGAGATGAGATACTGTGGACAGGAAGATACGCATGGAGACTATGTGTGCTGGATGAAGTGATCATTCCTGCAGTCAGCGCTAGAAAGGTAACTGTCACGTGTCATGCCATGCATCAACCCATGGCTCTTGTAGTGAAATGTAAGAGAAGCACACCACTGAAGAATAACTTGGTTATCCCAGCCTCTGTCGTCTCGTTTAAGAACGGATTCGATGAACTGTGGATAGTTAACTGTCGCCGAGAACTGCAGATCCTTCCAAGACGCATGTGCGTAGCATACGCTGAGCCGTTAATTGCAGAACAGCTGAGCGTCACAGAAACCTCCCATGTCGAATTTGTGGGCGAAATTAGCGCTACCACTACGAGACAAGATCTTCTAGCTCGACTATCTCAGATCTCACTGAGGAACAACAGAAGAAGCTACTTGCCATTCTTCAAGAGTTCTCTGAAATCGACGGTGAAGCACTGGATTAGCACTGGAGTCCATCAACCAATAAGCCAGAGAGCATAGCGTGTGTCAGTAACGGAACGTTGAATAATTCGCGACGAGGTAGAGAAAATGTTGAATAATGTCACCATTCAGCCTTCACACAGCTTATTAGTCGTCACCAGTGGTTCTCGTCAGGAAGAAGGATGGCAGGTGGTGCTTTTGTGTTGATTACAGGAAGCTTAATAAGATAACTAAAAAGGACGTTTCTACTCGGGATACTGGCAAATTGAAGTAGATGAGGCTGATTGTGAGAAAACTGTATTCATGACCCCTGTATGAGTTTACGGTAATGCCGTTTGGTTTGTGTAATGCACCAGCAACTTTTGAACGAATGATGGATAATCTTCTAAGTCACCTGAAGTGGACGATATGTCTTTGTTATTTAGATGAGGTTATAGAAGCTTCCACCGATTATGTTCTTATTACTGTCGTTTTATCAAAGACTTTCGTATCAAAGCCAGGCCACTCCAAGAGTTGTTAAAAGCCGATGCTAAATTTATTTGGGGTGGTGCTCAACAAAACTCTTTCGATGTGCTGCGAATAGCTCTGACGACTGACCCTGTCCTTGGTCTGTACGATGAGAGAGCACCTACAGAACTAGCTATATCCTATGCTTCTGGGACACTTACAAAAGCGGAGAGAAACTACTCAACTACAGGACATGCTGTGATCTGGGCCACGTGCAGATTTCGACAGTATCTCTATGGAAGGCCATTCACAGTTGTTACAGACCATTATTCACTTTGTTGGTTGACAGGTCTTAAGGATCCAACAGGGCGACTCGCCAGGTGAGCATTACGTCTTCAAGAGTATGACATTACCATAGCGTACAAAAGTGGAAGAAAACACCAAGATGCCGACTGTCTCTCAAGAAACCCTGTGCAAGACCATCAAGACTTTGAGGAAGATAGCGACTGTCTCGCTGTACTCCATGATCTCTCTGCTGAGCAGAAGAAGAACGCCAAGATATCTCAAACTATGCTTGCCTTAAATCGGTAAGAGGATGTGAAAGGACAATTTAAGGTAGTTAATGGATTAATTTGCAAGAAAAACTTTGATCCGTTTGGAAAGAGGTGCCTACCAGAGATTCCTAAACTCATGCGCTTATATGTTCTACAGAAATTACATGACACACCTGAGGCCGGATATTTAGGATTTATTAAGACATATGATAGGATCCGCAAGAAATTTTTCTGGGCAGGTTTATTTAGGAGTGTCCGTCACTATGTGTCGCACTGTCGAGAGTGCCAGACGAGAAAGCAGTTCCTCAGAAACCACCTGGCCGACTCATAGCAATTCCGCCAGCGTGTTGGGATTGACCTCCTCCGAAGATTTCCAACGTCTGCTAGTGGCAATTATTGTTTGCACTGATTATCTGACACGCTATGCCATTACAGAAGCCGTGAAAACAGCCGAAGCATTCGAGGTAGCCGAATTTTTCGTAGAAGACATTGTATTAAAACACGGTGCCCCAAGGTCGTTAATTACGGTTCGAGGGAAGTTTTTCAATCGAATCTTGTGACAGAGATAAACCATCGGTGCAACATTACTCATCATATGACGACTGCCTACCACCCGCAAACTAATGGGCTTGCTGAACGCCTTAAAAAGAGCTTGGTCGACATGCTATCAATGTTCGTCAGTGTTGAGCAGAGCAACTGGGATGAGATGCTATCTTTCGTGACGTTTGCCTACAACACCGCCAAACAAGACACCACAGGATTTACGCGATTTTTCCTGGTGCATAGGCGTGAGGCGACTATGACGATGGACACTGTGTTTCCGTTACATCCTGATGACGTGGACGACGACTACATAGGCCAGATGTTAACCAGAGCATAGGAAGCTCGGCCATTAGATCGACTCCGCACGCTGCAGGCTCAAGAAAACGATCGCCGAAGGTATGACGCGAGTCACCGCCCTGTTGTCTACCAGCCTGGTGACCTCGTCTGGATCTTCACCCCTTTTCGGAAGGTTGGTCTCCCTGAGAAGCTCCTCAGGCGCTACTTTGGAAGTTATAAAGTTGTAAGATAGTTGTCTGACATTACTTATGAAGTTGAAGATTTCGAACCCGACACAAGACGACGAAAAATCAGAGATACGGTCCACCTCCTTCGAATGAAGCCCTATAAGGATCCCACAACCCAGGCTAAATTCGAAGCTCCAGCGACAGGCAATAAGCGGAAAGATGACGAAGAGCGTAGCGGCAAAGGAAGTTCTAAGACGCCCACCGCCCGGGCGAACTTCAGTGATCGGGAGTCGGAGTACGCAGGACCGATGACTCGTTCCCGGACTAGGATGATGTAACACCGAGACACTGTTCTCCGTACCAGGCAGCAATGTCACCGTGCCATACTAGATATGATCCTAGACTGTTGTGTGGAGGGTCGTAAGTTCAAAACTCACCTGAGATTTAAATTTTAATTTCTTTATTCGATGCGAGTACATTCTAGATGTATCCACAAATGTCAAGAATTATTGTACTGGAATGTTCTGTAACTGTATATATACCGTATATGTCTCCGTGCTCTTGTATGTGCAATTGCTGAATAAACCTTCGTTAAGTGAAGTTAGTGTTTGTCATTCATCTAATTACACCTACTTAAACGTGACAATATAAACTGATTTTTTATCACTTTGTTCACCCTATACTCCAACAAATGTAAACTTGTTTTTATCGTTTACCACAAAAGCATCAGTTTTATAGACTCCACTTGCAGGAAAATCTATCCATTGTCATTAAAATAATTTTTTATACCTTCGTCTGTTTCTCAAATTTTATGTTCCTTCTCCAAAGTATTTTTTTATTCTTCCTTTAAAAATTTTGTATTATGCAAATATTCAAGTTTTCTTTCTTGTATATTACAATTTTCCAGTTCTTGTTCTCGTTTTTAAGCGGTACTAAATATACGATATTAACTGGTTCGATTTCTTTAATTGTATATGGATGAAAATCGGTATGATTATTTATTTTTATAGAAGTAATATTATTTGTTTTTATTAGTCCCAATTCTTCAATATTTATTTCTTTGGTTATTGCAGAAAACAAGCTATTGGATTTAGAAATATATGTGACTCCAGATTTTATAAAGAATGTTTGTTTTACGGAAATTACATTCTCTATTTCTATACAGTTCTAAACTAAAGGCGGTTAAAACAAATTTAGCTAATTTTTTTCTTTCTTCTTTATTATCTGTTGTAATTTTTAATTGTATTCCAGTTAATTTTTTAGTATTTTTGCTGCCCCCATAAGACACATTGCAAGAGATTGTTGTAAATAAAGCGACAACAGTTTTGTAGATTATCTGTTAATTTCTACCAAATTTTAGCTAGTGGAACAGAATAAAAAGGAGCTTTCTTACTTGCTATTATTTGTCATTAGTTCTAAACCATCTGTTAATTGATCAAATTGTTGTTGTCTTTGGAAATCTGATTTTATTTAATTATAAATGGTTGCTTCCCGTCTTGTAATTCCATTTTTTAAATTAATCTTGAAGCAAACGTTTTTTAGTCTTGTACATGGGCAGTTGAAAAAAAATCAATAATATGGTTACCAAATTGTTTATTAACTCCAGTACTCGATCAGGGACAAATAAATTTATTGTATATTTTTACTCTAGAATAAGAATTAATCCAAGTTTAACAGTCTTTTCCAACAGAATTACTGTAGTTAACTATTACATTACAATCTTCTTTATACTCTCCTTGTTTTCGAAAATTAAAATTATTTGTTAAATATTTGCACATTTATTCTTTGTTAAAAATTCCTTCAAAATCTTGTGCTATGTCTAAATCCAATAAATAAAAGTGTTCCTTTTCAAGTTCTTCTAACATCTCTGGTGCTTCTCTTAAAAGTGTGTTTAAGTTAACAACTGCTAATTCTATTTTGTAAGTAATAACAACAGAATTTTTACATTTTTGTTTTATAATTTTTGTATCTTTGCCTATAATTTGTTTAGAACCTTTAATTGTTTGTGTACTGGAATCTAATAAATATGAAATTTTTGCTTTAACTTCATGACTTGTGAAATTAAATTTAGAAAATCTAGAACTTAAAAAGCTGTTAAAACTTCCACAAGCTTCTTTTTTTTACAAGAAATTTTCCATTTTTCATTTCACCTTTGAAATATGTAAAATCTGTTGTTTTAACTACCATAATATTATCGAAAAATTTTTCTGTAGTAACTAAAATTATTCAAATTTTTGCTCTCCTTTTGTGTAGATAATACCGTCAATATTTGTAACATGATTATTATTACTTAAATTTTCTGTAGATAGCCATAATCCAAATCTTTGTTGGTTGTTTTGCTTTATTTCCGAAAAGTTCTCTTATAGAATATTTCTTATTGCTTGCAGTAGACATTTTATTTTCAACTTCCATTTATAGAGAAAAGAATTTATTATGTTCGTCAAAAGGTAGTTAGAATTAGAGATGCAAAATTATTAATAAAAAACATAAAATTTAATTGATTTCAAAAAGTAGTTGACACTGGGTAGTTGAAAGCATAACCATTTATTTTTTTTACCTATATGAAAATTTTTAATACTATTAATTTTCAAACTGTGTAAATGGGTACTCTACTGAAAAAGCTTAATAGTGCAATCAATTCTAACTTGTTTAAAAAGATTAGTGAGCTAGAAGTAAATGAATTGAAACTTTCTGGCAGATTAAAACTGTGTGCCGGACCGAGACTCGAATTCGGGACCTTTGCCTTTCGCGGTCAAGTGTTCTACCAACTGAGGTACCCAAGCACGACTCACGACCCGTCCCCACAGCTTCAGTTCTGCCAGTACCTTTTCAGTAAATGAACTGTATTACATTCTGGGGTGTGAATATTTCAGAACGAGATATGGAGAGAAAATTTGTATAGAGCTTGATAGTAAATTTAAAATTATTTTGCCAGCCAAGTTTAATAAAATAGCTAACTGGAACTTTTAGGTTGTTGAAGAAGGTAATATTAAGCTAAAGTATAAAGGAATGAAGGGAACTAAAAATAATGATAACTAATTTCACGATCTGGAGTTCATTGCGTGAATAAATTTTTATTGGTTTAATTTTTTATATTTTATTTTTGTGGTTGCGTGGATGTGATCATTAAATAATCCCATAGTGCACTGAAAGCACCCACTTACTACTTCTAGAGTATGAACTCGTCTATGCCCTATATGTTGCCGAGCCGTTGGCTTCCGCTCTCTGCGTCGATTGTTATTTCGTTTCTGCCAGGAAGTAGTGACAGGTGAAACCATGCATGAAACGCAGCAATAAACTGAAGAATAAATGATTTAGATTAATTTTTAGAAACGCTCCTAACATTATTGGGAATTTATTTCACATTTGTTTGGGTTAGCATTTTGTAAATGTGGCACTCAACTTGCACAAAGTTCTTTCCAGCTAATTTTACATGTGGAATATAGCGTACTCTTCCTTCTGATATGTCTATGACATCAAATGTTCTACACATCTCTCATCGTCTGTGGATCAGTACTGAGACTGTCCATTGTCTCGACATTTTTGTCTCTGGTTGAAGTTTCGAAAGTCCTTCACGTGGTCCACCTGTAATAGATGTACAGCCATATCTAAGTTCAGAAGTCCGCGTATTAACTGTTAAAAAAACGACCCAGTTCCTTATACGCCTCCAAAACATAAAATTAATTAACAGTGGCAATAAAACGACAACTCGGAAAAGCTGTGTGGACAGTACTGTCTGCAGATGGACAAGTACAAACATAGCAGAAACAAACTTTAATTAATTTTAGTGTTGTCTCATTGTCAGGATGACAATATCTCATTCTCCTAATATTTCACAAAATTCCATTCATTCAGCCGTTTGCGTACTCTTGCAAACACTTTTAGTTCTCTGGAAATTGGATTGTAGCAATAAAAAGGAAAAAAATGAAGAATTTAAATGAGAACTTCAATAAAAAATCAAACATTCGCAGTAAGTCAGTTTATGCCATCACAAACTTGAAAAAAGGAAATAATTTTACTGCCATGATGAAAAGTGGAAATTTTACAGCATAACTCGCTTGCAGCAATACATCATCCTTAAATTCAAACAAAATACGATTACCACGAAAATGGGAAATATAAAAATATTTAAAAACTGTGACAATGAAAATCTGAATAATGTATGAGATAATGTAAGGAATAATATATATAATGAAACTACCTTTGAAGACAAGGGCTTTAACTAGACGGAAGCCTATTCATTGTAGTATCTCAGCTCAGAAGAAAACAATACCGTACCGTAAGGTGCATAGACAGTGAGATGAATTGCATAGAATCAGCAAAAGTGGCCTGTCCAGCTGAAAATATTTAGAGAGCTGAGGCTCTCCATCAAATTAAAGCGAATGCTGTTTTGTCTGAACACGCCGTAAGTCGTATCAACAGATGCTGCGCGAATTTCATAAGACAGTACGCTTACATGTCGCAATAGCACGTATTAAGTTGAAATACAAAGTTACTGTTTTACGGAGGGGAACAGTTCCGAAAATAAAGCGTGCATGTAACAGCCACTCAGAGTGAAAGGTTTCCTGTAAATCCTGCCGCCCTTGTCGGCAGTAACGGTCTAACAGCCGCATAGCGGTCTTTCCTTTTCCTGGGAAAATGTAAGCTTTATCCTTAACGTAGAAGCTGCTGCACGACTCGACGCTCCAGATACCCCCATGTTCTCTTTTTCTTACGAACGTAGGATGGGTAATGTAATTTGTCTTCTGCCACGAGGACAAGGAAGGATAGGTGCCTGCGCTGCATAATTAACGTTCTCTTGTGTTCTTGTCTTATCTGTTCATTCATTTTTTCATGTCCTCTCCGTTTTTTCTCATAAGCTCCTTTCGGATTACTTTAGAACACACAAGAAGACAGGCGAACAGTGCATCTCAGTTGCGAAACTATCTCCATCTCACTCTTAGAAAAGTTTCAGTCAGGCGTTTTTGTCAGTAATTTTCAAACCAGTTGTAAGGTACTTCACACATTCTGCTGCAACAATCAAGAAGCGAGCCACACTCAACGGAAACAACATAACACAAGACGCAAGCGAATGCAGTAGCCCAACAGGTATCGCTGAGTGGGTCACCTAAATGACTCGGATTTTTTAATGTACAAATGAAACCTTAGATAACAGTGAAGTAATAATGTTCACAGGAGAGTATAAAACACAAAAAAACGAATAATATATCTATCCAATTTAGGTAAAATACAGTTATTGTCTTTACGCTAGAGGCAGATACTCCAAAATAACTCTGTTTTAGAACAAGCAATAAATAAACAAACAAATCACTATTTCAGCTCTTCTTTGCAGATGATATGCAGTCAGTTAGTAAGGAATACTAAATAAAACCATCACTCTAAATTTGATACACAGAAGCAATCACATTCGAAAGAATTTACCAGAGCATGATAAAAAGGTATACCTTCGAATTTTTTATATGAAAACGCTGAAAGGTTTTTAAATAAAACAAGCGTTATTAACATTTTACGTCTTTATTCTCCATGTCTACATACACTCCTGGAAATGGAAAAAAGAACACATTGACACCGGTGTGTCAGACCCACCATACTTGCTCCGGACACTGCGAGAGGGCTGTACAAGCAATGATCACACGCACGGCACAGCGGACACACCAGGAACCGCGGTGTTGGCCGTCGAATGGCGCTAGCTGCGCAGCATTTGTGCACCGCCGCCGTCAGTGTCAGCCAGTTTGCCGTGGCATACGGAGCTCCATCGCAGTCTTTAACACTGGTAGCATGCCGCGACAGCGTGGACGTGAACCGTATGTGCAGTTGACGGACTTTGAGCGAGGGCGTATAGTGGGCATGCGGGAGGCCGGGTGGACGTACCGCCGAATTGCTCAACACGTGGGGCGTGAGGTCTCCACAGTACATCGATGTTGTCGCCAGTGGTCGGCGGAAGGTGCACGTGCCCGTCGACCTGGGACCGGACCGCAGCGACGCACGGATGCACGCCAAGACCGTAGGATCCTACGCAGTGCCGTAGGGGACCGCACCGCCACTTCCCAGCAAATTAGGGACACTGTTGCTCCTGCGGTATCGGCGAGGACCATTCGCAACCGTCTCCATGAAGCTGGGCTACGGTCCCGCACACCGTTAGGCCGTCTTCCGCTCTCGCCCCAACATCGTGCAGCCCGCCTCCAGTGGTGTCGCGACAGGCGTGAATAGAGGGACGAATGGAGACGTGTCGTCTTCAGCGATGAGAGTCGCTTCTGCCTTGGTGCCAATGATGGTCGTATGCGTGTTTGGCGCCGTGCAGGTGAGCGCCACAATCAGGACTGCATACGACCGAGGCACACAGGGCCAACACCCGGCATCATGGTGTGGGGAGCGATCTCCTACACTGGCCGTACACCACTGGTGATCGTCGAGGGGACACTGAATAGTGCACGGTACATCCAAACCGTCATCGAACCCATCGTTCTACCATTCCTAGACCGGCAAGGGAACTTGCTGTTCCAACAGGACAATGCACGTCCGCATGTATCCCGTGCCATCCAACGTGCTCTAGAAGGTGTAAGTCAACTACCCTGGCCAGCAAGATCTCCGGATCCGTCCCCCATTGAGCATGTTTGGGACTGGATGAAGCGTCGTCTCACGCGGTCTGCACGTCCAGCACGAACGCTGGTCCAACTGAGGCGCCAGGTGGAAATGGCATGGCAAGCCGTTCCACAGGACTACATCCAGCATCTCTACGATCGTCTCCATGGGAGAATAGCAGCCTGCATTGCTGCGAAAGGTGGATATACACTGTACTAGTGCCGACATGGTGCATGCTCTGTTGCCTGTGTCTATGTGCCTGTGGTTCTGTCAGTGTGATCATGTGATGTATCTGACCCCAGGAATGTGTCAATAAAGTTTCCCCTTCCTGGGACAATGAATTCACGGTGTTCTTATTTCAATTTCCAGGAGTGTATTTATTTCCCGTAATAGTCACCCTGGCGAGAAATACATTTCCGCTAACGAGAGACGAGTTTGTAGAAAACATCACTGTGGGATGTTTGACTTTAGGACGAAGCCACGAACTCACCTCTGCTTGCACTGCTTCATCATTATGAAAATGAAGTACTCGAATTTTTTCTTTAAGAATTTGAAACAGTTGAATATTAGATGGAGCAAGTCGGGACTGTGCGGACTCCATGTGTTTATGCAGTCTTCGAATTCGAAACTCGATTACAGCACTCTTGTGTCACACGTACTGACATAGTTACACGCTACATTTCGGAGCCCTCTAGCGGCAGAGGGCTGCAGATATGCTAACATTTGGAGTAAAGATGTAGAATGTTAACAACGTTTGTTTTGCCTAATAAGCCTTAAAAAACTCAGAGGCATTACTCTTCAGTACGTCCTCGTAAAACTGATCTTAATTCTCACAGGAAGAAAGCAACGTCCACATAAACTGTTATCCGAAAGAGAGAACTTCCCCGTTTTGTAGAAGACAACGAGTAACATTAAGAATGAGTCGAATTCCAATCCATAACTGACATTTTCCGTAATTTCTTGTATACCGCACAATCATTCCCACTTTAGATCTTCCAGAAAGGTTAAGAGCCCTTTTCGTTAACGATCTAGACCCTGCAGAAGATCAAATAATGTGATGTCTGGAAAGAACGAAGTTCCATCCGAACTGGAGTCTCTATTATTGTCCGGCACAATCACAACAATTTTAAAATTAAAACCGTTTCAGTCATCACCCGTCACCTTAGATCATAAAACAGATGCCGTGTTTCACATCCAAGACTCCTAGAAACCACACTGTCAATGTGGTGGGACTGAACCTACTTTCTGATGTTCCAACAGCTCTCTAAGTGGGACCTATGGCATGGTACATTGTGTATGTCCGAGGAAATTTAGATTATACACTATATAGTGAATTGCAGTAATTATCCATCATCTTGCGCGAACTATCATATAACCCTTGAAAATCCATATGCCGCTGATGTAGTCAAGTTCTGATTTTAAAAACAGTATTCGCGGTATTTACTCGAAAGTATTGACTAACTCAAAATCATTGTTAATGTTGTACATGAGACTGTTCAGACTGATTGTGCAATTCTCACGATATTTCGTCGATGCAACTGTTCGATATCTTCAGGTGGTGGTAGCTGCTGTGCGGCGGCCTTGAAACTTGTAAGGCCAGGAGCAGCAATACGCGTGCGCGGCTGACACCCGCAATTGGAGGAAACCTGCGCTCATAGTGCCGTAGAAAGGCCTTTGCCGCGTGTAGCAGTGATAACAGGAGCTACCACCACCTGAAGATATCTAACACGGGTATCGACAAAATATTGTGGGATCGGCACAATATGATCCGAGGACGAAGCCGACAAGATTATTTGCAATATAGTGCAGGCTATTTTTAAATTCCTGCGCATCTGTTACTGTGTTGTCTTTTTATACGAGATATCAAAGATACCATTTCTAGAAACAGACGTTGCGTCAGTTACGCGCTGAATGACGTGGAGGTCAGTGCATCTTTTTTACGGATATTTGAAGAATGTAATGGGTTCCGGCTCCTTGTTGCAATCAAAACGCAATTGTAGTCACTTTGAAAGCTAAATCAGGAACCATACGCTATTCAGTGTACATACACAATACAAAATGACGCCCCCTTCCCCCAAATCACGAGCGTCGAGTTACTTATATGTGACTAGTCTCGCATTCATACCACCTTCATGGCTCGTTTTACGTACTAGACTTTGGTGGCTGCAGCAAAAGTAAGTTATAGGTGGCGTATGATCGCTTCAAGTGCTAATCAGCGAATGTCTGTCATTGGCGAGTCTTGTTTTCCTTCACCGTCACCTATGGTGAAAATTATTGCCATGGTGAATGAACTGCATGCGTTTGAGCTGATTTCAATCTGTCAATGACCTTCCGTAGCGGGTCGTCTGATAAGTGAGACCAACACGCCATTCGACTAAGTTGGGTATCCGTCGCTTCTCACTCTCACAAGTAACAGCTAGAGTACCACACGTGGCAGTTCGACAGCAAAATCTCTGTTCTAACAACATACTAAACTTTCATGTCATTTGTTGTACTGCTTTTAATTTTTGGCGTATATGCTGCTGTTGTCATTTTAGTTTAATTTATAAGAATCAGTTTATCATCACTGCGTCAATTGCATTGTCTACCTGCTTACCTTTCGAGTCGTAATCAGTTGTAGTTATAAATTCGTACAATGGTTTAGGCAGCTCTCCACGTAAATCTGTCTTGTGTAAGTTAATTTATATCTCTCTTACATTAAATTTGTACCTGTCTACTTCATCGAAGACGCTAGAACCATTAACCCAAAATTTTCATCCATTATCAAATTAACTATTTTCTGATGACCCATGATGCATCCTTTCAATCTGCCCTTTCTTTTAGACGAGCGTTTTTATTTATTATTTGTAAGGTGACCGTACGAGGTAGTATATACCACTGGATATACCAGTGGTAGTAATTATGACCTCAAAAAAAAAGTTACATCATTAATTTTGTGTATGTTTACAGGCACGACTCTGCAATCCTGGCACACTATGAACAACGAAGTAACAAACCGTGCTGCGTTGGAGCGAGTGTATGGCAACAACGCACCATGCACAGTGATTAGGCGGTGCAGACACTTCCACAGTGCTCAAACGAGTCTGAATGACGAGGAAAGAAGTAGCGCACCATTTCTCTGCGTACAACCGGGAACCGTAAGAGGCGAGGCCCTCGTATTCAAAGAGCGGCGTATCGCAAGTGGAAATAGCGAAAGTCAGCTATGGATAAGTTTTCAACGTCTTACACGGTATTTTGAACATGTGAAAGGTCTCCGTCCGCTGGATACGGTGACAGCTCAGCTCACTCCCATTCGAGAAGCACTCCGAATCGAGGCAGCGCAGGGAATGTTGCTCCCGCGTTAGACCATTCCAGATGCCTTCTTTAGCTGGGCAATCATTAGCCCATTCTACACACGATACAGTCATACATGCTGCTTCTTTCTGCTACTAAACTTTGCCTCCAATTCATATTCCCCTGACACCGTACGCGGTGACTTTTTCTTCTTTCCTCGGATGAAGCAACGATTGTATCGCAGACGTCTCTGGAATGGCGACAAGGAGATTTTCTGAGGTTGAGCGTTTCCTAAACAGTCAAAGGACTATATAACCAAGGTCTCTCCCAAGTCATTCATAGTAGGAAAAAATGTTTCACACTGAAGGATAAATACACTCCTGGAAATGGAAAAAAGAACACATTGACACCGGTGTGTCAGACCCACCATACTTGCTCCGGACACTGCGAGACGGCTGTACAAGCAACGATTACACGCACGGCACAGCGGACACACCAGGAACCGCGGTGTTGGCCGTCGAATGGCGCTAGCTGCGCAGCATTTGTGCACCGCCGCCGTCAGTGTCAGCCAGTTTGCCGTGGCATACGGAGCTCCATCGCAGTCTTTAACACTGGTAGCATGCCGCGACAGCGTGGACGTGAACCGTATGTGCAGTTGACGGACTTTGAGCGAGGGCGTATAGTGGGCATGCGGGAGGCCGGGTGGACGTACCGCCGAATTGCTCAACACGTGGGGCGTGAGGTCTCCACATTACATCGATGTTGTCGCCAGTGGTCGGCGGAAGGTGCACGTGCCCGTCGACCTGGGACCGGACCGCAGCGACGCACGGATGCACGCCAAGACCGTAGGATCCTACGCAGTGCCGTAGGGGACCGCACCGCCACTTCCCAGCAAATTAGGGACACTGTTGCTCCTGCGGTATCGGCGAGGACCATTCGCAACCGTCTCCATGAAGCTGGGCTACGGTCCCGCACACCGTTAGGCCGTCTTCCGCTCTCGCCCCAACATCGTGCAGCCCGCCTCCAGTGGTGTCGCGACAGGCGTGAATAGAGGGACGAATGGAGACGTGTCGTCTTCAGCGATGAGAGTCGCTTCTGCCTTGGTGCCAATGATGGTCGTATGCGTGTTTGGCGCCGTGCAGGTGAGCGCCACAATCAGGACTGCATACGACCGAGGCACACAGGGCCAACACCCGGCATCATGGTGTGGGGAGCGATCTCCTACACTGGCCGTACACCACTGGTGATCGTCGAGGGGACACTGAATAGTGCACGGTACATCCAGACCGTCATCGAACCCATCGTTCTACCATTCCTAGACCGGCAAGGGAACTTGCTGTTCCAACAGGACAATGCACGTCCGCATGTATCCCGTGCCACCCAACGTGCTCTAGAAGGTGTAAGTCAACTACCCTGGCCAGCAAGATCTCCGGATCTGTCCCCCATTGAGCATATTTGGGACTGGATGAAGCGTCGTCTCACGCGGTCTGCACGTCCAGCACGAACGCTGGTCCAACTGAGGCGCCAGGTGGAAATGGCATGGCAAGCCGTTCCACAGGACTACATCCAGCATCTCTACGATCGTCTCCATGGGAGAATAGCAGCCTGCATTGCTGCGAAAGGTGGATATACACTGTACTAGTGCCGACATTGTGCATGCTCTGTTGCCTGTGTCTATGTGCCTGTGGTTCTGTCAGTGTGATCATGTGATGTATCTGACCCCAGGAATGTGTCAATAAAGTTTCCCCTTCCTGGGACAATGAATTCACGGTGTTCTTATTTCAATTTCCAGGAGTGTATGTACGAAAGGACGAAGACTACCCCCGAGTTGTATAGTGGCAGCTTCAATTTTTCAAAGTGGTAACTATTTTGTGACTAGAACTCGTGTATGACACACTCTGCACCTTTTTTTTTTCATTTCTAACTTAATACTCTTACAACATGTTAACGCTTCTTACGGCACTTTAACTATTTAACAATGACACAGTTTGATACTAACAGAACACGGTACCGGTAGCCTTCTCACCATGGAAATATACACTGCCTGACAAAAAAAAAAAAAAAAAAAAAAAAAAAAAAAAAAGTGAAGCATACAGGAGATATGGTCTGATGTCAATGTAGCTTGATGCATGTACACGCCACTGATGGGTTTGTAAACGATTGGAGTAGCTATTCTGTGTGACAGGCAGAAACGCCACCAGAGAGCATTAGAATGTTTCGTTTTCAGTGTTCTTACCAGGTCGGGTATGGTACATAAGGCTCGCAAACAGCGTCTGATATTGATTGACCACTGTGAAGGACACGGAGATACCGTGTGCTCGTGCGAGACAGCGTCATCAGCACCTGAGAGAGTTTAAAAGGGACCTCACTGTGAGTCTCAGTTTCGCCAGCTCGTCGAGTAGTGCATGTTGGGATGTTCCAAATGAATGTCACTATTAAATCAGGCCAAACGTCCTCAGCAACAGATAACTTAATTCCTGCTATGGTTCACTAAAATGAGTGGAAGCCTGCATATATTATAAAATTAAACACTTGCTTGACAGACTGAACTAGTACAGAAACGTGGCAACATGATGAGAAATATCCAGTAACACTTTTTACGAGTGTGTTAGACACTTTACTTTGATGTATGACACTTGATGTCTTATACGTAATGCAATTAAAACTGAAAAACTTGGCTGTCTGTTGGCGGTCTATGATACTGACACTGTGACTGAAAGTAATGGTATAGACGTTATCTGTCACTCTGTGAATAGCGACTGATAAGTCGGAAAGGTTAGGTTGTCCTCTGAACGGAGCTCGAAGAACTGTGCGCCATCGCGTAGTGCAGGAAATGGTGGTACAGTAGAAATGGCTAAGTTACAGAAACTGAACTGAGCCAACTGCAGACACTAAACTGTGAGAATCTTCCACAGCACATCCTATTTTGTGCCTGCTGGCGGGAGTACCTCCATCAGTGCCAGTACTATGAGCAAGCGAAAGAGTCCACTGTTGACAGCGCTTTTTCTGGCGGCCGGCAACACTGTCGGTGGGCGAATACAATGTGATGATCGCCGTGACGCAGAAGCAGAAAGTGGTCCCGAATAGGGAACGCCATTTCGGAAACGGCTGCTCAGAACAGAGAGGCATCTGGCGCGTGGTTGTGGCAGTGTGTTGGTGGCCTCTCGCGGTTTGATGAGCCATGTACACAGCAATGCAATATCCTGATCTGTGGAGCATTCGGATACAACAGTGAGTTTACGTTGCACTGAATGGGAACTTGAGGGAGGGCATACTCAACCCACTGACCACGTCTGACCACTAGTACGGAGGATCACCGTACTGTGCACGAAGCACGTCGCAATCCCTTTAAATCTGTGGCTGCCATCGAATAATGCCTGTCTGCAACATTCTGTGTCATCCCACGATGTTAGAGCAGTGGCCAGACTAGCGCATTACCATCCCACATGTAGGTTGTTATGAACGCCACAACACAAATGGCTGCGTTTGGAGTGCTGTTATGACTGGGGAGCATCGACAGCTGACGAGAGGCATCGCACTGTGTTCAGGGATGAACCGCAGTTCTGCACTACCCCTGATGATCTTCGACGGCAAGCATGGTAGATGGGAGAAGTCCCATTCTAGTTTTGGAGAGGAATTGGTGGTGTTACTCCTGGCGTCACGGTGTGTTAAGCTATAGAATATGTATGACCTCGGGTCACGACTGGTAGTGACTGAGGGCACAATGGTATATCACGGACATCCTGCGTCCTCGCGTAGTATCCTGGTGCCACTTTTCAGCAGAACAGTGCACGGCCACATATGACATACGTCTCTGTCTACGTGATGTTGAGGTATTTCTGTGGTCAGTAAGATCGAACATACACTCCTGGAAATGGAAAAAAGAACACATTGACACCGGTGTGTCAGACCCACCATACTTGCTCCGGACACTGCGAGAGGGCTGTACAAGCAATGATCACACGCACGGCACAGCGGACACACCAGGAACCGCGGTGTTGGCCGTCGAATGGCGCTAGCTGCGCAGCATTTGTGCACCGCCGCCGTCAGTGTCAGCCAGGTCGCCGTGGCATACGGAGCTCCATCGCAGTCTTTAACACTGCTAGCATGCCGCGACAGCGTGGACGTGAACCGTATGTGCAGTTGACGGACTTTGAGCGAGGGCGTATAGTGGACATGCGGGAGGCCGGGTGGACGTACCGCCGAATTGCTCAACACGTGGGGCGTGAGGTCTCCACAGTACATCGATGTTGTCGCCAGTGGTCGGCGGAAGGTGCACGTGCCCGTCGACCTGGGACTGGACCGCAGCGACGCACGGATGCACCCCAAGACCGTAGGATCCTACGCAGTGCCGTAGGGGACCGCACCGCCACTTCCCAGCAAATTAGGGACACTGTTGCTCCTGGGGTATCGGCGAGGACCATTCGCAACCGTCTCCATGAAGCTGGGCTACGGTCCCGCACACCGTTAGGCCGTCTTCCGCTCACGCCCCAACATCGTGCAGCCCGCCTCCAGTGGTGTCGCGACAGGCGTGAATGGAGGGACGAATGGAGACGTGTCGTCTTCAGCGATGAGAGTCGCTTCTGCCTTGGTGCCAGTGATGGTCGTATGCGTGTTTGGCGCCGTGCAGGTGAGCGCCACAATCAGGACTGCATACGACCGAGGCACACAGGGCCAACACCCGGCACCATGGTGTGGGGAGCGATCTCCTACACTGGCCGTACACCACTGGTGATCGTCGAGGGGACACTGAATAGTGCACGGTACATCCAAACCGTCATCGAACCCATAGTTCTACCATTCCTAGACCGGCAAGGGAACTTGCTGTTCCAACAGGACAATGCACGTCCGCATGTATCCCGTGCCACCCAACGTGCTCTAGAAGGTGTAAGTCAACTACCCTGGCCAGCAAGATCTCCGGATCTGTCCCCCATTGAGCATGTTTGGGACTGGATGAAGCGTCGTCTCACGCGGTCTGCACGTCAAGCACGAACGCTGGTCCAACTGAGGCGCCAGGTGGAAATGGCATGGCAAGCCGTTCCACAGGACTACATCCAGCATCTCTACGATCGTCTCCATGGGAGAATAGCAGCCTGTATTGCTGCGAAAGGTGGATATACACTGTACTAGTGCCGACATTGTGCATGCTCTGTTGCCTGTGTCTATGTGCCTGTGGTTCTGTCAGTGTGATCATGTGATGTATCTGACCCCAGGAATGTGTCAATAAAGTTTCCCCTTCCTGGGACAATGAATTCACGGTGTTCTTATTTCAATTTCCAGGAGTGTATATGACCAGCTCGTACATTAGCTCTGTCCCAGTGAGGTATCCGGGATATCAAGGACCAGTTACAACAGTGAGGGGAGGATACAACGGCTTTCTGACACATTCCCATCTGAATCAGGTCAGAGGGGGAGGAACTTCATAGTGATAAGTGGGCTCACTCGGCCAAGTTCTTCGTAAATTAGACTCGATTTCGTAATCGCTGAAATAAAATCACATACGCTCTCAACCTGTGAAGTTTCCTCCTCCCATTCTTTTTTCTCAGGTTGGGAATAAGATCTAATGGCGATAAATAGATACGCCCTCTTTGAAGATAGTCACATGAATCAGTTGTAGTTGTAATGATTACCAAAGGACAAAGAGCACCTAAAACAAGTATCAGGAGTTATAGTTATGTCCTGTAAACTAGATAAAGGAATAATAGTGTCCTATCTCATGGATCAAGGAGGAATTCGAAACTTGTTGTTCAGCGCATGATGATCTGTGTCGCAAATTTTTAAGAAAAATGGATCACGAACTCATTGTTTTTGAACATAGTGGAATATTTCGTGATGGGAAGGAGCTTCCGTGATATAAAGTCTCTGTAACGAAACAGCTAAAGAAAGTGCGACTGCTGTAATATAAGGAATGAAGGTAGAGAAACAGAGATGCTAAATGAAACACATTTGGCGGTCAAAGAAAGCAATGCGTGAAGTCTACCGTGGCAGACTCTTATCGTAAGATTCTCACAAAATTGTGGGCACCAAGGCAATATCAAAATGTGACCAGAATTTCTTTGGATTTTGTTGCGGATGCGAAATTCAGTTAGCATACGGACAGTTATATGTGACAGAAGAACTGAAATTGATGGCGCCAAGGCAACAGCAAAACTGCTGAACTCTGCATTTAAATATTCCTTTAAAAAGTACGGTCCACGCGTATTACCCCAGTTTCATTCTCGCACCTTCGCTAAGATGAGTGATGCAGATATTAGTGTGAGTAATACTAAGTAACCGGCAAAACTGCTAAAACTGGATGGAGTTCCTATCACACTCTGTACAGAATTGGCGTTTTATTTATCCCCTCATTTGACCATAACAAACTTAGACCTCGAGAATGGAAACTGTGTCCAGTATTTGGAAGAAACCACTGGTAACACCCGTTTACAAGAAGCGCAGCAGAAGCGATCCACGCAACCACCGTCCAAATTCATCGAAATCCATCTGTCGTAGAATCCTAGAACACATGATGACATCAGACGCCATGATGAGCAGAATGACATCCTTCATGCCAACAAACACGGACTGCGAAAATCGTATTCGTGCGAAACCCAACATGCATTTTTTTACGTGACACCCTGAAAACCATAGAGAAGGCAGCTAGGTAGTTGCATTATTTCTTGACTTCTGAAATGTTTATTAATGAAGAGTCCATCATATTTGATATCAAACGATATTTGTCACAGGAGTGAGTATTTATCGGTAATGAGGGTGCAGTATTTTATCTTAAACTGAGAGTCACCGACAGATGCAGAAGTTACTTCAGAAGTGATCTACTAAAGGGTATTTGGGCGCTCTCTCTTCGTGTCGTATATTAATGATCTGGCTGAAAATATTCATGCTACCCTTAGAATCTTTGTGGACGACGCGCTATAAGAAAGTAGTTCAAAAATGGTTCAAATGGCTTTGAGCACTGTGGGACTTAACATCTGAGGTCACCAGCCCCCTAGAACTTAGAACTACTTAAACCTAACTAACCTAAGGACATCACACACACCCATGCCCGAGGCAGGATTCTAACCTGCGACCGTTGCGGTCGCGCGGTTTCGGACTGAAGCACCTAGAACCGCATGGGCACACCGGCCGGCTAAGGAAGTAGTATCCAACAAAACCTCACAAATATTCAGTCACATTTCAAATTTGTGCAGAGACTGGTAACTTGTTTTAATGTTGATATATGTAAAATAGTGCACTTCAGAAATCGCAGAGACGTAGTATCCTAAGACCACAATATCAGCGAGTCACAACTGGAATGAGTTCATTTATATAAATAACGGGTGTAACAACTTGTGGAAATATGAAGTCGAATGAACGTATACGATCAGTCACAGCTATAGTAGCCCGCATCTCGTGGTCGTGCGGTAGCGTTCTCGCTTCCCACGCCCGGGTTGCCGGGTTCGATTCCCGGCGGGGTCAGGGATTTTCTTTGCCTCGTGATGGCTGGGTGTTGAGTGCTGTCCTTAGGTTAGTTAGGTTTAAGTAGTTCTAAGTTCTAGGGGACTTATGACCACAGCAGTTGAGTCCCATAGTGCTCAGAGCCATTTTTGAACAGCTATAGTAGGTGGCAGATTTCGGTTCATTGGTAGGATACTGGGAACATGTATTCAGCCTACAAAGGAGACTGCTTACAATACACTCATGTCCCTCATCCTAGGATAATGCACTAGTATGTGGAAATATAACTACCAGGAGATACTGAAAGTATACGAAGAGGAGCAACAAGAACGCGTGCAGAAGATTTTGACACACGGGAAAGTGTCACAGAAATGTTGAACAACTTGAACTGATACACGCATGAAAATGGAAGCTAAACATCCCGCGAAAGCCACTTACAAAGTTTCAGGAAGAAGTATTAAGTGAGTAATTTAGGAATATACCGCAACGTCCTACATACCGTTTCCACAGGTACCGCGAAAACAAGATTGAAATAATTACAAAGTGCCTGGAGGAATTTAAGCAATCATTCTTCCCACACTCAATTTTTGAATGGCACGGGAGGAAACCGTAATACGTGATTGAGGGGGAAGTGCCCTATTCACAGTGGTTTGTAGAGTACAGATCTACATATACATGGTGATTCTGTTATGATGTTGCTGACTTTCAGGGGAGATGAAGAAGGGTAAAGAATCAGCCTCTGGCAGCGGAACACAAGTACCGACACTATTGTTGCTAACACTGTCGGGTAGGCGACATTCAGAGGTCGTTGTATGGACCAAAGCAAGAAAAAACGTCTAGTAAATGTAGGCTCTAAAATGCATACCTTAAGAGCTACGAGCACTTATTCATCTTCGTTATGAGAAACACATTTCATCTAGTGAACATGTGACCACTACTCCTGAAGTATGTACAATCACGGAAAAAATCGCAGGACGAGGAAGGACTTGTGCTACATAAATAAAGTTGGTAGGCGTGTTTCCACACCTGAAAAATGATACCTATTGAATTTCCACGCCAGTGATATAAGAGTGGCGCTAGTAGCGCCACTATGAGGATGCAAATCTGGTTTGCTTTAAATACACTCTGTAACGGTCGTGAGCGGTAGTTTCCTGTGAGACTGGACGTGGTAAGTTGATGTTAGTCAAGAATGCCATTAAGGCAACAAAGACGCCTTTAGCAGCACCTCACTGGGTTTGTACGAGGTCGTGTAACAGGGGTAGGAGAAGCGGGTGTTCCTTCTGCGATACTGCAGAAAGGCTACACAGAAAAGTAGCCACTGCACATGATTTCTAGCAGCAGTGGTCCCGAGAATGTACGGTCGCAAGAAGATCGGGCTCCGGACGGCCACGCGGCACTAGCAGGAGGTACGGCCGTCGTGGTTGGCGTCTGGCTCTCTCTCATCGTACTGGGTCTGCAGCAGCAGTTTGAGCAGCATTGGGCACCAAAGTGACTCAGCGAAAGTGTTACAAAGCAGAGCCAGACGCCCTGTAGCGTCAATTCCATTGACCCCAAACCACCCCCATTTGCGACTTCAGTGGTGTCAAGCGAGAGCTAACTGGAGGGAAGGGTGGATTTCTGTTGTGTTTTCTGATTAAAACTGGATCTGCCTCGGTGACAGTGATGGCCGTATGTTGGTTAGAAGGAGGCCAGTTGAAAGCCTACAACCAACTTATCTGCGTGCTAGACACACTGTACCTACACCTGGCGTTATCGTCTGGGGTGCGATTTCGTATTATAGCAGGAGCACTCTCTTGGTTATCCCACGCACCCTTTCTCCAAATTTGTACGCCCGTCTGGTGATTCGAACTGTTGTGCTGTCTTCGATGAATAGCACTCCAGAGCTTTTTTCCCAACAGGATAACGCTCGCCTACATACGCTGTTGTAACCCAACATGCTTTACAGAGTGTTGGCATGTTGCCTTGGCCTACTCGATCAGTCTCCAATGGAGCACATATGGAACATCGTCGCACGCCAGCTCCAGCATCATCCACAACCAGCATTAACAGCCCCTTAATTACTGACCTATAGGCCACGGCCTTGCTACAGTGGATACACCGGTTCCCGTCAGATCACCGAAGTTAAGCGCTGTCGGGCGTGGCCGGCACTTGGATGGGTAACCATCCGGGCTGCCATGAGCTGTTGCCATTTTTAGGATTGCCCTCAGCCTCGTGTTGCCAGTTGAGGAGCTACTCAACCAAATAGTAGCGGCTTCAGTCAAAGAAAACCATCGTCACCACCGGTAGAGCGCTCTGCTGACCACACACCCCTCCTATCCGCATCCTCAGCTCAGGATGACACGGCGGTCGAATGGTCCCGACGGGCCCCTTGTGGCCTGAAGACGGAGTGTTTTATTGACTGACCACGTGCAACGGGCATGGAACTCCATCCCACGAACTGACATTCAGCACCAGTACAAAAATGGTTGAAATGGCTCTGAGCACTATGGGACTTAACTTCTGAGGTCATCAGTCCCCTAGAACTCAGAACTACTTAAACCTAACTAACCTAAGGACATCACATACATCCATGCCCGAGGCAGGATTCGAACCTGCGGCAGTAGAGGTTAGCGCGGTTCCAGACTGTAGCGCCTAGAACCGCTCAGCCACCCCAGCCAGCTGCACCAGTACAACACAACGTATTCACATGTGCAAGCTTGCATTCACCACTCTGGCTGTTACACCGGTTATTAATGCACCCGCATTTTACATTTTCTGTGGCGTATCTCGCGCTTACATTAATCTGTGATGGTGCAACTTTGCAGTGTTGTTGTTTTTTCCGTCAGTGTGTTTTAGAGGCCCTATTTACCAGACATTTTTCTTGTTTTGGTCTATACTACCTCATGCAAAAATATGGAAACCAAAGACCTTGCAGTAGAACAGATGTGTTTCACACTATCGAAGAAGAGCAAGTGCTCATAGCTCTTAAGGTATGCAGTGTTTACCACACCTTTCCCTTCTTGTTTCGAACCGTATTACAACCTCTGAAAGTTGCCTACCCTACAGTCTTAGCAACGACATTAATGGTAGAAGTACATCACTGTAGAGGTATCAGAACGATTTTCACAGACAGAGTCGTTTCCGGACCAGTGTTTGCGGATCAGAGTCCCTTTCCTCAAATTAATACATTTACTGTCCTCCAGCATCCATGAAAGTTTGTAACATCATATTAGAATCACCCTGCATATTCCGCAAGCCACTGTACAGCACACGACGGCGGTCGCGCGTCGTGCCAACATTATTCATTTTATTTCCTGTTCCACTGGTGAATTGAGCGAGGGAAAAAATAACGTTCTGACCTGCTCTAATCCCTCTTACCTTACTCATCTTGAGGTTGCTGCTCACTCTTGTGTTCGTAATTTTTTTTTTTTTTTTACAAATAAATTGGATACGTTTCGCCTTGAGCAAACGCGTTTACTTCTTCTTTAGCCTGACATGTTTCGCTGAAGTTACGGCAGCTTCAGTGGGTTTTCTTTATTTGCTTTCTTGTTAAGACATTACGTAATTTCTGCAGCTTTCTTCCTTTACAGCAAAGCACAGAAAGCTGTAGAAACTACATCATGTCCTAACAAGAAAGAAAGTAAAGAACCCACTGCAGATGCTGCCACTTCGGCGAAACATGTCTGCGTAAAAAAGAAGCAAAATTGTGTTTGCTCAAGGCGGAACCTACCCAAAAACCTGTAACCTTATTGCCATGACTACAACGTGAGATGGTGGTAGCATAGTGCTCACAGTCTTCTTCGAATACAACTTATCTCAATTTACCCAACAGAGTTTCGCAAGAAGTACGTCGTCTTCAACCCAATAAATCCTATTCAAGTTACACTTACTGACATATTACGATCCTAGCAGCGCCTCTGAATTTTCTCGATGTCTGTTGTCACGCCTACATGATAGGAATCCCGAACACTGAAGCCATACACGAGAATTGATCATACTAGCGTCTTTTACGAGATTTTCTTTACACATGGTTTGCATTTTCCCAAAAACCTTCCAATAAATACACACATCAAAAAAAGTTTTCCATCACCCCGGTTCCCAGAATTCCTGAAGATAGACGTTGCCTGTGGATATTGTATCACAGTCACAGTCCCTTTGACTGTTCAGAGATGTCACTAAACCCGCACAAAGATGTAAACAACAATCCATGAGCAGCGCCTATTAGACGGAGGGGGTCTGACATCCGATCAGTTCCAGTCATTCCACCTGGAAGGAGGTACACGTCTCGTGTTGTTTGAAGTTCAACCATGCCTAGACGGTCAATACGGCGGTTCGATTGCGTCCGTATTGTTACTTTGTGCCAGGGAGGGCTCTCAACAACGGAAGTGTCCAGGCGTCTCGGAGTGAACCAAAGCGATGTTGTTCGGACATGGAGGAGACACAGAGGAACAGTCGATGACATGTCTCGTTCAGGCCGCCCAAGGGCTACTACAGCACTGGATGACCGCTACTTACGGATTATGGCTCGGAGTAACCCTGACAGCAAAACCACCATGTTGAATAATGCTTTTCGTGCAGCCACAGGATGTCGTGTTAAGACTCGAACAGTGAGCAATAGGGTGCATGATGCGAAACTTACTCCAGACTTCCATGGCGAGGTCCATCTTTGCAACCACGACATTATGCAGCGTGGTACAGATGGGCCCAACAACTAGCCGAATGGACCGCTCAAGATTGGCATCACGTTCGCTTTACCGATGAGTGTCACATCATATGCTTTCAAACAGACAATCGTCGGAGACGTGTTTGGAGGCAACCTGGTCGGCTGAACGCCTTAGACACACTGTCCAGCGAGTGCAACAAGATGGAGGTTCCCTGCTGTTTTGGTGTGGCATTATGTGCGGCCGACGTACGCCGCAGGTGGTCATGGAAGGCGCCGTAACGGCTGTACGATACGTGAATGCCATCCTCCGACCGATACTGCAACCATATCGGCTGCATATTGGCAAAGCATTCGTCTTCATGGACGACAAATCGAGCCCCCATCGTACACATCTTGAGAATGGCTTCCTTCAGGATAACGACATCGCTCGACTAGAGTGGCAAGCATGTTATCCAGACATGAACCCTATTGGACATGCTTTATAAAGATTTAAATGGGCTCTTTATGGACGACGTGACCCACCAAAACTGTATGGGATCTACGCCGAATCGTCGTTGAGGAGTGGGACAATCTGGACCAACAATGCCTTGATGAACTTGCGGATAGTATGCAAGAGGACGTGCTACTGGGTATTAGAGCTACCGATGTGTACAGCAATCTGGACCACCTCCTCTGAAGGTCTCTCTTATGGTGGTACAACATGCAATGTGTGGTTTTCGTGAGCAATAAAAAGGTCGGAAATGATGTTTATGTTGATCTCTATTCCAGTTTTCCGTACACGTTCCGGAACTGCCGGAATGGAGGTGATGCAAAATTGTTTTTGATGTGTGTATATGGGTTCCATTCCTCTTCCCCTAATTTTGATATTATGTGGTGATCTCATTTCAAATCGTTTTTAGTATTACCGCTACAAACTTCTATGCTCTGACGTGCTCAAGATATTCACAGCTGATCTTGTAATCATACAGTAACTGGTCCTGCCTCTTTGTTATAGGCGTAGTAACGAAAACGAGACAGATGGAAGAAAAGTAAGTTCAAATGGTTCAAATGGCTCTGAGCACTATGGGACTCAACTGCTGTGGTCATAAGTCCCCTAGAACTTAGAACTACTTAAACCTAACTAACCTAAGGACAGCACACAACACCCAGCCATCACGAGGCAGAGAAAATCCCTGACCCCGCCGGGAATCGAACCCGGGAACCCGGGCGTGGGAAGCGAGAACGCTACCGCACGAAAGAAAAGTAAGTAAATTGTTTATTATTTCAAAAGTAATAACCACAAGTGTTAATTTATTTATTCCACTGTGAGACGAGACGGTCAGTGCCTTCACGGAAAAAAGTTTGCTGTTGACTACGGAACCATGATTGTGCCCAGCAAACCGACGGCCACGAATGTCTTTCTTCAGGGCTCTAAAAATTTGGAAAACCGCATGGAGAGATCAGGACTCTGTGGAGGATGTGTAATGGTTTCCCAGCGAAAGTTCTGCAGCATACCCGAAAAAAACCATGGCAACATTCCTTCTGAAATAATAAACAGTTTACATACTTTTTTCCATATATCTCATTTTCATTTTACTGTCCTTTATACATTTATGAACATTTAAAAATGGTTTAAATGGCTCTGAGCACTATGGGACTTAACATCTGAGGTCATCAGTCCCCTAGAACTTAGAACTACTTAAACCTAACTAATCTAAGGACATCACATACATCCATGCCCGAGGCAGGATTCGAACCTGCGACCGTAGCGGTCGCGAGGTTCCAAACTGAAGGGCCTAGAACTGCTCGGCCACACTGGCCGGCTATAAACATTTAAAGAGAGCTGGCATTCGTTACACCAAGTGGAAAATTTGTCCAAGTCTTCTCGTGTTCCTTACTATCCCCCAGTCGTGATACTTTCCTGAAAAAACAGCGTCGTCAGCGATCAATGCTTTAGTTCTGATGATCTAATCTGAGGAACCGGTAAATTATACCGAAACCACTAGACGCCCTATTACGCTTCCTTGGAGCACTCCAGACAGTATATGCATTTCTGACAAACATTCGCGGTCCAGTATAGTGTAGAGGGTTCTATTAGTCACATATTCCTCGAGACTGTCACATATTTCCTAAGATACCCTCTACGAAAGTATCTTCGTTAGTTTAACAAGGAAGGACAGAGTCCACCTGTTCAACTGTATCTATTCTAAGTATAGATAATCCAGCACCGACTTTAGGTGAATCCAGAAGAGGGAATTTCACGACAGTACTATGCTTCACTTTTTTTCCATCTGAAACACTCGAGCAATGCTTTCTATAAAAAGCCACGAAAAAGTATGCACCCATTACTATACTTTCTTATGAATATTTTTGTTAAAAAATAAGTTGTTTCCGAATTTTCCATTCCAAGTTTAAAGAGGAGTCTGAAACGGTTAAACGAAATTATTCCACAGATAATAGAGACATGGACTTACATTATTCCGCAACATACGCCAAAGTTGAAAATGTAATTTTATTGTATCATCTTCCTGTCAGTGCGAGACTGGGAAATGTTTTCATGTTGGTAGATGGCGTTGGCACGGCTGTGCGCTACAGGAGTGGGAGAGAAAGCGGCGCAAGGCAGCACAGGCGCCGTCCTGTTTTAGAACGTCAGCCGGCCCGGATCTGCGCTCTGCTTCGCGTGTGTAAGCAAGCTGCATCGCCTGCTTCCCGTCTGCTTTACCGCAGGCCGAGCGCAAACAGTCGACAAAAGCAAATCATAATCCTTACTCCCATAAGCGCATTGTAGTAACATCTGTGTACAATGTCTTCGGAAGCCTGTAAACACTAAGGAGTTATCATTTTTTTTTTTTTGTAAAACACTGTGAGTTCTCTTCACTCCCAATATCTTCCAATTGGAGGACGCAAGAGAGCAAAGCAAGAAAATTGTTTCCCCAGACTTTAGAATGTCTTTCGACATTATATCACCATTAATAAAGCTGCCACTAGAGAGAGAATTTTCCTAAACGTCGAATTAAATGACTTTCTCAGCTGCAGATAATTCTCAAGTTGTGATAAATTATCAGGCTGAAGTTAATATCTTCTCAACTAACAGGTGACGATGGACTGAGCATAGTTATGATTAAAAACGTTGTCAACACAATTATACATCTTCTTGTTAGTAGTTCGTATCCTCCTGAGTGGAATCACAATCATAGGCCGATCAACATAATACTCAGAGTATTTAAAGCTTTGGAGTCCATTGTTCATAAACAGATGACGAATTAATTTAAAACTTATGACATCCACGATAAGTATCAGTCAGGCTCCCGAAAACACCATGTCACAAAAACTATATTATTCCAAGTGACTGACGACATCAAACACGGCATGAACAGAGGTAAAGTGACTACTTTTACAGTATTTGGTTTCAGCTAGGCTATTGATACTGGTGGCTTCGATATATTACTTACTAAAATGAAACAGTTTAATTTCTTAAACACTGAGATTCTTTGGTTATACAACTACCTGTGAAACAGATGTTAGTCAATTGTGGATAGGAGAAATCATAATGGAAACTTGTGCTCTGTGCAGTCCCCCAAAGTTCTCGCTGTATATCAATGATATTTCATCCGTGATTCACTGTTGTGGCAATCACTTATATGTTGACGATATGAAGGCTGTACGTAGGTGCCAGCTCTAAGAACACTGCTCCTGTCATATCAGGAATGAATGACGATCTTTCTTTAGTATCACGATGGGCACAAAATCAAGTCCTTGAGCTGAGCCCTAAGAGGCCAGAGCTCATCCTCATGTCCCATCAGAAGTTGATCAGTGGAAATTTCCGTGAAACAGTTCCTCCAACACTTCCAGTTATACAAAATTGTTAAGGCTTTCGTGGCCACTTGTTGACAAACTGCCTATTGGCTTCTGTCTCGGGTTCTTCGGCCGACGTTCATGTAATGATTTTTCTGACGTTTCGCCAGCACGAGTGGCTGGCATTGTCAAAGCTTCACCCTCCATTGCCGGTGGTGAACTGGAGGCGAGCTCGCGGCCGCAGGCTATATGTACCTGGCGCGCCAACGACCGAGGGCTTCTCCGCGGTCATTTCCGGTGCGGTTCTTCTCTTGCTACCTGCGACGGTCGTTCGCTGCAGTACGGGAAGCCAGGATCCGTTTACCTTAAGGCTTTCCTCTTTCTTGTTGAAACTGTTCGCGTGTTTTTGGATTTCTACAGCTTCTCTGAACAAGCGCGTGTGATAGTGCTTCTCTACAGCCAGAACTTCCGTGTCGGCGAATTTTATAACGTGGTCGGTCTCATTCAGTGCGTGCTCTGCCACGGCCGATTTCTCCACCTGCCCCAACCTGCAATGTCGCTTATGCTCTTTGATCCTGGTGTTAATGGATCGTCCAGTCATTCCGACATAAACTTTTCCGCAAGTGCAAGGTATGCGGCATATTCCCGACGTTGCAAGTGGGTCTCTTTTCTCCTTCGCCGATCTAAGACACTCTTTGATCTTCCTTGTCGGTTTGAAAATCGTCTTTACGCCATGTTTGCGCAATATACGGCCGATTCTGTCCGTCACTCTGGGAATGTATGGCAGAAAGGCCGTACCCGACATTTCTTTTTCTGGTTCCTTACTTCGCCGAGTGTTTGGCTCTGTTACACTTCTAATGTAATTTGTGGAGTACCCATTGCTCCTCAGAACAGTTTCCAGGTGTTGCATTTCTCGTTTGAGGTGTTGAGGCTCACATATTCGTCCTGCTCTCGTTACGAGCGTACTAATCATGCCTCTTTTCTGGCTCGGGTGGTGGTTTGACAGTTTGTGCAGGTATCGGTCTGTGTGTGTCGGTTTTCGATACACGCTGTGTCCCAGGTTTTCGCCGTCCCTTGTGACCAGGACATCTAGAAATGGCAGTTTCTTGTCCTTTTCTACTTCCATGGTAAATGTTATGTTGGCATGGAGGCTATTCAAGTGTCTCAGGAATTCACCGAGCTGTTCTTCACCATGGCTCCACACCACGAAAGTATCATCGACGTACCTGTACCACACCTTAGGTTTGCAAGTCGCCGAGTCCAGTGCCTGTGCTTCGAATTGTTCCATGAAGAAGTTGGCCACCACTGGACTGAGGGGACTACCCATGGCGACGCCTTCCAGCTGTTCGTAGAAATCGCCATTCCACGTGAAATAGCTCGTGGTGAGACATGCATGGAAGAGCTTTTTGATGTCTTGCGGGAACATGGAACCGATGTGCTCCAGAGCGTCGCTGAGTGGCACTTTCGTAAATAACGAAACAACATCAAAACTGACCAGGATGTCGTTTGGCGCAAGTTTCAGTTTCCTCAGCTTCTCAATGAAATGTCCTGAGTCCTTAATGTATGTGTCGGTCTTTCCCACGTGTGGCTGGAGCAGAGAGGCCAAGTGTTTCGCCAGTTTATACGTTGGTGAGCCAGGAGCGCTAACGATCGGTCTCAGTGGAACGTTGTTCTTATGGATCTTGGGTAATCCATACAGCCGAGGTGGTAGGGCTTCTGTGTTGCGCAGGTTTCTCTGTATGTCCGCCGGCAGAGAAGACGCCTTGATTAATCGATTCGTATTCCGAGTGATACGCTGCGTCGGATCTGCGCTTAGTTTTCGGTACGTCGTCGGATCTAATAGGTCTCGGATCTTTTGCTCGTAATCTTCGGTCTTCATTACGACGGTCGCATTCCCCTTATCGGCAGGCAGTACCAATATACTCTTGTCGGCGTTGAGATTCTTAATGGCTTGTACCTCTTCTTTCTTCAGGTTGCAAGCTGGTGGTTTTGCTCGGCGCAGTATCCTGGCTGTTTCAGTGCGTATTTCCTCTGCCCTTTCACAAGGAAGGGTCCGAATGGCTGCTTCGGTGTTGGCAATGATGTCCTCCATAGGTATAGTTCTCGGGATGATAGCGAAATTCCCTCCTTTTTGAAGGACTGACACTTCCTCTTCGGTCAATTGTCGTTCAGTGAGGTTGACCACTGTGTGTGACATGTCGGGAATCGCCTTGTCGGTCTGCTTCCGACATCTTTCAAACTTTTTCTTTTGCCGCTCGGTGCAGCGCTCGAGTTCGTTCTGCATGCTCCTGTGAGTGATGCTGTCGATCTTGTCCCAGTCGACAGCATCACTCACAGGAGCATGCAGAACGAACTCGAGCGCTGCACCGAGCGGCAAAAGAAAAAGTTTGAAAGATGCCGGAAGCAGACCGACAAGGCGATTCCCGACATGTCACACACAGTGGTCAACCTCACTGAACGACAATTGACCGAAGAGGAAGTGTCAGTCCTTCAAAAAGGAGGGAATTTCGCTATCATCCCGAGAACTATACCTATGGAGGACATCATTGCCAACACCGAAGCAGCCATTCGGACCCTTCCTTGTGAAAGGGCAGAGGAAATACGCACTGAAACAGCCAGGATACTGCGCCGAGCAAAACCACCAGCTTGCAACCTGAAGAAAGAAGAGGTACAAGCCATTAAGAATCTCAACGCCGACAAGAGTATATTGGTACTGCCTGCCGATAAGGGGAATGCGACCGTCGTAATGAAGACCGAAGATTACGAGCAAAAGATTCGAGACCTATTAGATCCGACGACGTACCGAAAACTAAGCGCAGATCCGACGCAGCGTATCACTCGGAATACGAATCGATTAATCAAGGCGTCTTCTCTGCCGGCGGACATACAGAGAAACCTGCGCAACACAGAAGCCCTACCACCTCGGCTGTATGGATTACCCAAGATCCATAAGAACAACGTTCCACTGAGACCGATCGTTAGCGCTCCTGGCTCACCAACGTATAAACTGGCGAAACACTTGGCCTCTCTGCTCCAGCCACACGTGGGAAAGACCGACACATACATTAAGGACTCAGGACATTTCATTGAGAAGCTGAGGAAACTGAAACTTGCGCCAAACGACATCCTGGTCAGTTTTGATGTTGTTTCGTTATTTACGAAAGTGCCACTCAGCGACGCTCTGGAGCACATCGGTTCCATGTTCCCGCAAGACATCAAAAAGCTCTTCCATGCATGTCTCACCACGAGCTATTTCACGTGGAATGGCGATTTCTACGAACAGCTGGAAGGCGTCGCCATGGGTAGTCCCCTCAGTCCAGTGGTGGCCAACTTCTTCATGGAACAATTCGAAGCACAGGCACTGGACTCGGCGACTTGCAAACCTAAGGTGTGGTACAGGTACGTCGATGATACTTTCGTGGTGTGGAGCCATGGTGAAGAACAGCTCGGTGAATTCCTGAGACACTTGAATAGCCTCCATGCCAACATAACATTTACCATGGAAGTAGAAAAGGACAAGAAACTGCCATTTCTAGATGTCCTGGTCACAAGGGACGGCGAAAACCTGGGACACAGCGTGTATCGAAAACCGACACACACAGACCGATACCTGCACAAACTGTCAAACCACCACCCGAGCCAGAAAAGAGGCATGATTAGTACGCTCGTAACGAGAGCAGGACGAATATGTGAGCCTCAACACCTCAAACGAGAAATGCAACACCTGGAAACTGTTCTGAGGAGCAATGGGTACTCCACAAATTACATTAGAAGTGTAACAGAGCCAAACACTCGGCGAAGTAAGGAACCAGAAAAAGAAATGTCGGGTACGGCCTTTCTGCCATACATTCCCAGAGTGACGGACAGAATCGGCCGTATATTGCGCAAACATGGCGTAAAGACGATTTTCAAACCGACAAGGAAGATCAAAGAGTGTCTTAGATCGGCGAAGGAGAAAAGAGACCCACTTGCAACGTCGGGAATATACCGCATACCTTGCACTTGCGGAAAAGTTTATGTCGGAATGACTGGACGATCCATTAACACCAGGATCAAAGAGCATAAGCGACATTGCAGGTTGGGGCAGGTGGAGAAATCGGCCGTGGCAGAGCACGCACTGAATGAGACCGACCACGTTATAAAATTCGCCGACACGGAAGTTCTGGCTGTAGAGAAGCACTATCACACGCGCTTGTTCAGAGAAGCTGTAGAAATCCAAAAACACGCGAACAGTTTCAACAAGAAAGAGGAAAGCCTTAAGGTAAACGGATCCTGGCTTCCCGTACTGCAGCGAACGACCGTCGCAGGTAGCAAGAGAAGAACCGCACCGGAAATGACCGCGGAGAAGCCCTCGGACGTTGGCGCGCCAGGTACATATAGCCTGCGGCCGCGAGCTCGCCTCCAGTTCACCACCGGCAATGGAGGGTGAAGCTTTGACAATGCCAGCCACTCGTGCTGGCGAAACGTCAGAAAAATCATTACATGAACGTCGGCCGAAGAACCCGAGACAGAAGCCAATAGGCAGTTTGTCACTTCCAGTTATCGTTTCAGAAAATAAAGACCTTGGCATAAGCTTGGATGAACATCTAAATTAGATTGTTGAAGCATCCACGAAATCTCTCTCCTGTCTACACGCAATCCAAATATGTAAAAAAATATTTCCTCTTAAATTAATAAAAAATTTGGCCGGTCTTTAGTCCTGTCAAATGTTTACTACATCTACACCATTACTCTGCAAACTACTGTGAAGTTCGTGCAGAGGTTACGTCCCAGTGTACCAATTATTAGAGTCTTTTCGTGTTCCATTCACATATGGAGCGCGGGAATAATGGTTGTTTAAATGGTTGCATGCAGGCTGTAATCCAGTCTTGTCCTCACGATACCTATGGGAGTGACGCGAAGGCGGTTGTAGTATATTCCTAGAGTCATCATTCAAAGCCGGTTCCTGAAACTTTGTGAGACGTCTATCTTCAAGAGTCTGCAATTTCGGTTTTTTTAGCATCTCTGTGACGCTCTCTCACCGACCAAACAAACCTGTGATAATTCGAGCGGCCCTTCTCTGTATATGTTCAATATCCACTGTAAGTCCTACTTGGTACGGGTCCCAAACACCTGAGTAGTATTCCAGAATGGGTAGCACGAGTGATTTGCAAGAAGTCTCCCCTGTAGATTCACTGCATTTCTCCAGTATTCTACCAATAAACCAAAATGTACCACTTGCTTTACCCTCGACTGGGCATATGTGATCATTCCCCTACAAAGCGTTGCACCTGGGTATTTGTACGAGTTTACCGACTCCAGCTGCGACTCGTTGATATTATAATCACAGGATATTACGTCTTCTCGTTTTTTGAGTACAGAATTTTACGTTTCTGAACATTTAAAGCAAGATGGCAATCTTTGTACCACTTTGAAATCAAGATCTTATCAAGATCTGACTGAATATTTATGCAGCCTCTTGCAGACAGTACCTCATTATGCATCATCTGGAAAAAATCTGATGTTACTATTAATACCGTCCGCGAGGCATTCATATATAACATGAACTGCAGTACTCTCAACACATTTTCGTGGGGCACCCCCGAAGTTACTTCAACATCTGTCAATGAGTTCCATCAAGATAACTAGCTGTGTCCTCCCTACCAAAGAATCCTCAATCCAGTCACAAATTACGCCTGATATTTCCATATGTTTGTACTTTTGATAGTAACCGTAGATGTTGTACTGAGTCAAATGCGTTTTTTGTAAATCAGTATATACTACTTCAACCGGACTGCCTTGGTTCAAAACTATCAGTATATCAGAAGCGAATAGTGCGAGTTCAGTTTCACACGATTGACGTTTTCACAATCCATGATGGTTGGCATGGAGAAGGTCATTCCGTTCGAGATATCTCATTACATTTTAACTCAGAATGAGTTATAAGATTCTACAGCAAACAGATGTCAAGAATGTTGGTCTGTAGTTTTGTGGATCACTTCCACAACCTTTCTTCGAAAACTCATCTTTAGAGCGGTACGAGGATTAAATTGGATCAATTGTCTTTGTTTTCCTTTGCAAAGGAACGTTTGAAAACGGAATTAAACATTTCTACTTTTGCTTTAACACTCCTAATTTTAGTTTCTGTCTCACCCACGAGTGATCACAGACGGACACTGGTGCCATTAACAGCCGATACATACACTGAAGGGTCAAAAGTCATGAGATAGCCATATGCACACATACAGATGGCGGTAGTATCGCCTACACGAAGCATAAAAAGGCAGTGCATTGACGAAGCTGTCATTTGCACTCAGGCTATTCAGATGAAAAGGTTTTCGACGTGATTAAGGCCGCCCAACGGGAATTAATAGACTCTGAACGCTGATGAGAGTTGGAACTAGACGCGTGGGGCATTCCATTTCAGATATCGATAGGGAATTCAATATTCCGCGAGCCACAGTGTCAAGAGTGTGTCGAGAATATCAAATTTTAGGCATTACGTCCTACCACGACCAATGCAGTAGCCGACGGCCTTCATTTAACGACCAAGAGCAGCAACGTTTGCGTAGAGTTGTCAACACGGCTTGAAATAACCGCAGAAATCAATGTCAGGTGTACGACGAACGTATCCGTTAGGACAGTGCGGCGAAATATCACGTTAATGGGATATGGCAGCAGACGACCGAAGCGAGTGTCTTTGCTAACAGCACGACATCGATTGCAGCCCCTCTTCTGGCCTCGTGACCATATCGGTTGGACCCCAGACAAATGGTAAACTGTGGCCTGGTCAGATGAGTTCCGATTTCACTTGGTAAGAGATGACGGTAGGGTTCGAGTCTGGCGCAGATCCCACGAAGCCATGGACCCAAGTTTTCAACAAGGCACTGCGCAAGCTGATGGTGACTCTGTAAGGGTGTGGACTATGTCTACATGGAACGGACTAGGTCTTCTGGTCCATCTGAACTGATCATTGACAGAAAATGGTTATGTTCGGATACTTGGAGACCATTTGCAGCCACTCCTGCACTTCGTGTTCGCAAAGAATGGTATCATGACAATAGGCCGTAATCGTTCGCGATTGGTTTGAAGAACATTATGGACAATCCGAGCAAACGGTTCAGTCACCCATGTCGCCCAACATGAATCGCATCGAGCATTTATGGGACAAAATCGAAAGGTCAGTTGTTGCAGACATCCTGCATTGGTAACACTTTCGTAGTTATGGACGGCTATAGAAGCAACATGACTCAATATTTCTACAGGGGACTTCCAACGACTTTTTGAGTACATGCACTACGCGGGGTGAAATGAGATCCGACACGGTTTTAGTATGTATCCCATGATTTTTGTCAACTCAGTGTACGACCAGAATTTCTTTGGGTTATGTGAGTGATCATGAGACCTAATTCTGTAACAGTAGTAACTGAAGGCTTCACGAATAGCTCTCTTGACAGCCAAACGCGTTTCATTCTGCATCTCTTCATGCATAGCCCTAGGCTTTGTTTTACACTTATTATGTAGTAGTTTCTGTTTCTTTAGAAGTTTCTATGCAGTGACTGTATACTGCAGACGATCCAACCCATTACGAACTGTTCTACTGAGTACATTTCTATTCAGCTCATCGTCAATTATATTTTTAAACTTGAGCCATACCTCCTCTACGTGCTGCTTGCCTTGTGCTGAAAGTTTCAAGTTACTGATTGAGATATGACACCACAGCTTTTTTTTTAACGAGTTTACTGAACATAAATATATTTCTATTCGTTTTGTCACCCTTTGTACTTTGGTAAACATTTTTGCCGCTACTAAGTCATGGTAACTGATACCAGTTGCGATGTGAACATCCTCAAAGAAGTCATAGGTATTTGTTGCCATTAGATGTAATATATTTCCATCATGGGTGGTGTTCCGAAACATCTGTTCCAGGTACTTTTCAGAGAAGACATTTGGTAATGTTTCACAGGACGTCTTATCACACCCACCAGCAACAAAACTGTTATTTTCCAAATTCATTGTTGAATGAGTAAAGTCTACATCGATTATTACACTATGACTGGCGAACTTAAAAACTAGCGAAATGAGATTTTGTCTAAGGTTTTCTGTTACATCAGGAAATAAGCCTGAATGGCGACAGAAGGACCCAGTTATTTTATGCCCACCCCTGCTACTGAGTCTTGCCCAAACAATCTCACAGGCAGCTTCAGTTTCTATCTCTCTGGATTTGAGTGTCTTGTCTGCTGCAACAAATACACCACCTCCATTTTCCACTAGACTATCCTTTCGACGTAGATCCAAATTTGTCCCAAAAATCTCAGTGCTATCACCTTCAGGTTTTAACCAGCTTTCCATATTTGGTATAATGTGAGTAGTGGGACAAAGTTCATATGGCCCCACTCTCCATTGTTGACAAATGTATTCAAGATGGCGGATCCAAGATGGCAGCGATAGATATGACAATGTCGCAATGATGTCATGGTGGGAAGTTCAAATTATGGCAGGAAGATAGGTCAATTGAAATACCTCCACTAACCTAACACCCTCCCCTCCCCCTTCCCCTCCCCTCACTCAGAAAATGGCTTGAAGTTCAAATTCCATCAGGACACTGCAACACACCTTGGCTACCTCAACTAAATTAAGAAAATGGCGGGAAAATGGGTCACTTGCACTACCTCCACTAACCTAAGTCATCTGACCGCCACCTCTTGCTAGGAATTGGCGGGAAAAGGACTCAGCCTGTGCTGGATAGAATGGATGCTAGTCTTTATTCAGCAGGCAGTTTTCATGTAAACAATTTGAGACAGTACCGCCATCTAGTGTTCACCACGAGGTCCAGAGTCCAACTGACCTAGTACACAGTACTGCCACCAGAGTGTGCTGTCATTCCTTCCATGATGTAATCCAAGATGGCGGTATGGGGAGGGGGAAAATGGTGGGAAAAGAACTCAGCCTGTTCTGGACTGCTGGAGAGAGGAAGGAGTGTACTTTTTTTATTTAGGTACAATTTATTTAGGGATGGATTTGAGATAGTATATTTATTACACTGATACAAAACACTTACCCTAATGTGAACAAACACTCATTGCACATAAAAAAACACTTTTGAACTATCGTCAAACGTGACATACAGTTACCTGTTCCAGTGAGTGCTTGTACAGATGCCACTGCAAGCCACTGCCGGACACAAGCCAGCGCGTGGGCATGAGCTATTGCTCTGAGGCCATTGCGGACAGCAGGTGAAAGAGACTCATCTATACATAGAGTTCTTCGAGTGTTATACTGACATCACACGTATACATAAATAAGAGGTAAGTCACCCTCTGGGCTGCGCACACGTGTTTACCATTACTGGCGTGTAACCTGTCTACCTGTGGATACTGACATCACAGATGACACTATAGAAATCTGTTCCAATGCTTTCCAGAATAGCACAGGGTACATTGTTCCCAGCGATCCTAACAGCACACGTGAGATGCCTCCGGCTACGTAGGTGCTTATCTGGCAGCCACGTGTACTTACCGGTCCAGTGCAGGCCTAACTGCCAAGCAAGAGATGTCTGCGTAGTGACTCACCGGCACAGGCACAGTTAAATGCTGTCATTGTTATACTGATGTTTCGTGTCTATGTAAATAACAGCCAAGCCCCTCTTTGGACGCACTATAGAAATCTTCTGCAATGCTTTCAGAAACTGCGAGCGAAAATACTCGAGAATAACAAAAATGGTTCAAATGGCTCTGAGCACTATGGGACTCAACATCTTAGGTCATAAGTCCCCTAGAACTTAGAACTACTTAAACCTAACTAACCTAAGGACATCACACACACCCATGCCCGAGGCAGGATTCGAACCTGCGACCGTAGCAGTCCCGCGGTTCCGGACTGCAGCGCCAGAACCGCTAGACCACCGCGGCCGGCGAGAATAACACCGAATTCATTCTTCCTGAAGCTCCTAACGGCAGAGCCCATCCATCACATACCAGCCCCTCACGGAAATCGAAAGTGTCCCAGAAATAGTTAACTTTCGCTTTTTTTGTAGCTTTCGTGTTGTCTCAGCTTATCTGCATGAAAATTCTTGCCCTAACAGGAGCCGTTTTCGAAAATAACCCAGAATAAAGCCGAATGAATTCATCCTGATGGTCCTAATGTGGCACCACCGGTCCCTCACGCGTTACCCTTCCTAGAAAACGTTAAGTCCTGCTTTCAACATACGTCTCCAAAACGCAAACGTTCTTACTGCCATGTAGAGGCTCCTACATCCCAGCACAAAGGATATCTTGTGAATAAATGGAGCATTTTGATTGGTTCTTACTTAATTTACCCACCAAATTTCCGATGCAGCCAGTGTGGAAGCACTGTCCGCCTTTTCCTTTTTCTTTCTGCAGACGAGACTTTCAGCAGCAAAACTATTTTGTACAGATCGCCATATTGCACTGACAGTTCAACTCTGCAAAGTGGCCTACAGATAGTCAAGTACATCCCACATACTCACTGTGCCGCAGTGCAGTGCCGACGGAGGAAATTGTCACCATAAATGTGGCCCATGACCGCAGCTGCTGAAGCATGTGTCAACCAGAGAGAGGGAGGCCAGCCAGCCGTGGACGACCATACATCCCGGGAGAATGCTATCAATACTACAATGAAGTTTTCACTCTACAGCGGAGTGTGCGCTGATACGAAACTTCCTGTCAGATTAAAACTGTGTGCCGGACCGAGACTCGAAATCGGGACCTTTGCCTTTCGCGGGCAAGTGCTCTACCAACTTAGCTACCCAAGCACGACTCACGCCCCGTCCTCACAGCCTTACTTCTGCCCGTACCTCGTCTCCGAATTCGAGTCTCGATCCGGCACACAGTTTTAATCTACCAGGAAGTTTCATATCAGCGCACACTCCGCTATAGAGTGAAAATTTCATTCTAGAATCATCCCCCAGGCTGTGGCTTGGAAGGTAGGAGACGAGGTACTGGCAGAAGAAAGGCTGTGAGGACGGGGCGTGAGTCGTGCTTGGGTAGCTCAGTTGGTACAGCACTTGCCCGCGAAAGGCAAAGATCCCGAGTTCGAGTCTCGATCCGGCACACAGTTTTAATCTGCCAGGAAGTTGCAGTGGAAACACTCGTCGTATTGAATCTTCTTAAATTTCCAAAGAGTATACACGCGACACGCGCAGTCCCGAAAGCAACTCAACACAAACTGAGTATTAGTTCACTATTGACCCACCTATGGGGAACCGCAAGCCAAATCGTCATAAGCTATAAGCTTTCTCGGAGTCTGAACTGATGCACAAAGCATAGGCAAGCCCCATCTTTTCACAAGGGCATCACTGTTTCCGGTTCCGACCTGTTTGCTTGCTGCTACGTTTTCTACAGCCATCTGCAGAGATTGTTACCGTAGCCTGACACCGAGCAATGTACTGGAAATGTCTCCTCTTTGCCGGCCAGGGTGGCCGAGCGGTTCTAGGCGCCACAGTCTGGAACCGCGCGACCGCTACAGTCGCAGGTTCGAATGTGTGTGATGTCCTTAGGTTAGTTAGGTTTAAGTGGTTCTAAGTTGTAGGGGACTGATGACCTCAGAAGTTAAGTCACATAGTGTTCAGAGCCATTTGAACCTTTTTTTTTTTTTTTTTTTTTGGTCTTCTCTTTACGACCTTGGTTCTGGAACTCATCTCAGTATCTAAAGCACACTTAATTTTCCACATAAAAAAGAAAAAACTTTAATTCCCCTTACTGCTATCAATGTGCTTAATCTATACCTCCCTCACGATAGGACAATCAGTAGCGTCCACCAGACACTCATACATATGCCGTAAAGACTGTTGTACAAGGGCACAAAGGCGTCATAGCTTCTGACCCGGACGTACTTGCTGGCTTTCTACACATATCTCGAGACTCTAGGATTATAAGAACACATGTATTTTCACAAGGTTTGCCAAAATATTATATAATTTACAAGATACACAGACATACAAAAAACAGAGCAGACGCTCTGAAAATGTGGACTATGTGGGGTGGAGGCGTTTGGATACAATCGAGTACAGTGCTATACTATACCTCCCGATCAGTGCATTTGCACTAGGTGTTGGCAGCTGTACTACATTTACAAGCAATTTTAGAACATGGAAAGAGAGGTTATGTTATGGTCGTATGGGTAGAACTGACATAAACAAATCGATAGAACTGCGGAAAATACGAATAAATTGAGGGAATGTAACCCAAAATGCGGGGAAATTGAGGAAGTACTTGCGTGTCTTCTGACCCATTGGGGCAGAATTCTGCAGTATGTCTATTGAGGTAACAGTGATACATGTGAACTAACTACTGTATCTGACGCTTTTCAGGAAGACAGAGAGCCATCTGCCTCTAAACTTACTTGCATCTGCGTTAAAGGATAACATAGATCGAATGGAGTGGTCGATCGAGATGCAGTTGGAATGAGGTACAATTTAATGGTAGACTGATGATGCATTCTAGAGAGAGAGAGAGGGAGAAGTTGCTTTAGGTCATTTGACCATTTTTTCCTGATGTTCTGGCAGGATGCATCAGTTGTGTGATACAGCCTGCGTTCGACTCGCATACAATCGCGTGTTCTCTGTAGGTCTTAGAGCAGTGTCTACTTTCGATCGTTAACAGTAAAGCTCTTGGTCATCAGAGGAGTTCCATTTCATGTATGATGAAACGTGACACATTCCTACAAACGAACGAAGATTTATGCGATCTACTCCATTCCTCTGTCGTATCTTGGGTGTAAAATCGATACTTCAGTTTCATAACTAAGTTAGTGATAGTTGTTTGTGAGACGCTGCAGTCGCCGTGTATACAACTGCTTCAAAGATGTGCTGTTTACAGAGATAGTGGCGGCATAACTTGTAATTTTACATGTCTAACGCTGCTGCTGTGCATTTACCCGTTCCCTTGTCAGAGGTATTCTCCGTTACTAGCGATAATTTTATACAGAACTGCTGTAGGCATAGTATAATTTCTGGACCGTGATCTGATGTGAACAGTGGACGCTATACATCTCCCGAAAGCTATATTGTCCATGTATTACACAGAGCCACTGTTTTAAGAAATTAGTTTTTTTCCTTTTACAGTTTGCTACCACAGTTTATCGTAGAGAAACCTGCAAGAAGGAAGGATGTATGTCATGCGATGGAAATGTATTTCTTACATTGGAATATTAACAGCGCTGCTTCGACATGACTGATAGGTCACAAACTCAAGCGATCTAACATTATAGCCTGTTTTAAGTGCAGAACCGTGTAGCCTTAGGAGTGCGTGTGTTTTTGTTCTGTCTTACCTATACCCTCCTGATACTGATCCCAGACACTAGAACAATACTTTAAAACTGATAGCGTAGTTGATTTATGTAAAATCTTTCAAACCCCATCTGTCTGGTGCTCCATCATGTGTAAAAATCACCTGTTTCTTGTTATTCTTAACCATCTGCTATTACATCACAGCACTTTCAAACCTATTATTATGCATCGATAAGGAGTGCTAACATCCTCGACATGGGAGCACCTGGAGAAATCTTGTGCACTCGGATGGACAAGGATTAGTCAAGCTCCATTCATTCACGAGACGTAAAATGTAGCGGTCAACTTTAGTTCGGCTGCAGATTACATCGGTAATGGTGCTGCAGGGCGGGTTGGTCAAAGACAGTGCAAAAGGTCTTTCAGTCTCTAATTTCATCCTAAGACTATGAGAATGCTCTGTGACTGCCATCTGCATAGAGATAGATCGTAAATTAAGCACTATGTTCGAGGTGATAGAAATATGTAGAGCACAGTCTGGTATACTTTGATGATGTATATATTCGAGAATTAACTATGAATGGACATACTGTACAGTCATCTATCTACATTCGCAATGATACTCGCAAAGAAGAGAAGGGACGGTTTAGCTACGACACCGAAATTGGGGAAACAGGCTGTTGTATCACTGGTAGGTGTTGAAATTACTGTAAAATTGCTAAAATTGCTTGCACTATCAACTGTGATGCTTATAATTTCAGTACATTGATGGTGTACACTACTGGCCATTAAAATTGTTACACCACGAAGATGACGTGCTACAGACGCGAAATTTAACCGACAGGAAAAAGATGCTGTGATATGCAAATGATTAGCTTTTCAGAACATTCACACAAGATTGGAGCCGGTGGCGACACCTACAACGTGCTGACATGAGGAAAGTTTCCAACCGATTTCTCATACACAAACAGCAGTTGACCGGCGTTGCCTGGTGAAGCGTTGTTGTGATGCCTCGTGTAAGGAGGAGAAATGCGTGCCACCACATATACGACTTTGATAAAGGTCGGATTGTAGCCTATTGCGATTGCGGTTTGTCGTATCGCGACATTGCTGCTCGCGTTGGTCGATTGACTGTTAACAGAATGTGGAATCGGTGGGTTCAGGAGGGTAATACGGAACGCCGTGCTGGATCCCGGTCGAGATGACAGGCATCTTATCCGCATGGCTGTAACGGATGGTGCAGCCACGTCTCGATTCCTGAATCAACAGATGGGACGTTTGCAAGACAACAACCATCTGCACGAACAGTTCGAAGACGTTTGCAGCAGCATCGACTATCAGCTCGGAGACCATGGTTGTGGTTACCCTTGACGCTGCGTCACAGACAGGAGCGCCTGCCATGTTGTACTCAACGACGAACCTGGGTGCACGAATGACAAAACGTCATTTTTTCGGATGAATCCAGGTTCTGTTTACAGCATCATGATGGTCACATCCGTGTTTGGCGACATCGTGGTGAACGCACATTGGAAGCGTGCATTCGTCATCGCCATACTGGCGTATCACCCAGCGTGATGGTATGGGGTGCCATTGGTTACACGTCTCGGTCACCTCTTGTTCGCATTGATGGCACGTTGAACAGTGGACATTACATTTCAGATGTGTTACGACCTGTGGCTCTACCCTTCATTCGATCCGTGCAAAACCCTACATTTCAGCAGGATAATGCACGACCGCATGTTGCAGGTCCTTTATGGGCCTTTCTGAATACAGAAAATGTTCGACTACTGCCCTAGCCAGCACATTCTCCAGATCTCTCGCCAATTGAAAACGTCTGGTAAATGGTGGCCGAGCAATTGGCTCGTCACAATTCACCAGTCACTACTCTTGATGAACTGTGGTATCGTGTTGAAGCTGCATGGGCAGCTGTACCTGTACACGCCATCCAAGCTCTGTTTGACTCAGTGCCCAGGCATATCAAGGCCGTTATTACGGCCAGAGGTGGTTGTTCTGGGTACTGATTTGTCAGGATCTATGCACCCAAATTGCGTGAAAATGTAATCATATGTCAATTCTGGTATAACATATTTGTCCAGTGAATACTCGTTTATCATCTGCATTTCTTCTTGGTGTAGCAATTGTAATGGCCCGTAGTGTATTTTCTATCCCATCCGTTCACTGGTATGCTGTTGGTTACTACATAATGATTGACTGAAATCACTTGTTTGAGTTGCAGAAAGAGTTTTCTACATCTACATCTACATTTATACTCCGCAAGCCACCCAACGGTGTGTGGCGGAGGGCACTTTACGTGCCACTGTCATTACCTCCCTTTCCTGTTCCAGTCGCGTATGGTTCGCGGGAAGAACGACTGTCTGAAAGCCTCCGTGCGCGCTCTAATCTCTCTAATTTTACAATTGTGATCTCCTCGGGAGGTATAAGTAGGGGGAAGCAATATATTCGATACCTCATCCAGAAACGCACCCTCTCGAAACCTGGCGAGCAAGCTACACCGCGATGCAGAGCGCCTCTCTTGCAGAGTCTGCCACTTGAGTTTATTAAACATCTCCGTAACGCTATCACGGTTTTCAAATAACCCTGTGACGAAACGCGCCGCTCTTCTTTGGATCTTCTCTACCTCCTCCGTCAACCCGATCTGGTACGGATCCCACACTGATGAGCAATACTCAAGTATAGGTCGAACGAGTGTTTTGTAAGCCACCTCCTTTGTTGATGGACTACATTTTCTAAGCACTCTCCCAATGAATCTCAACCTGATACCCGCCTTACCAACAATTAATTTTATATGATCATTCCACTTCAAATCGTTCCGCACGCATACTCCCAGATATTTTACAGAGGAGGGGAGACACCTTCTGGGGATGGCTAGCACCGAAACAGTGATCGTGTACACGACTGCAATATGAGGAATCAGTCGAAACGAATGCAGAGCCAACAGCTATTCTGTCACTGTGACAGATGAGTTTAAATGTAGAGGTCGTCAATCACCTTTGGACAGCGGTTTGGAAACTTTCCACAATGATACCAAACTCTTCCAGTTCCCTTATGTTGTAACTGTCTTTTATTTAAAACCATCCAGTGTGTGTGGTGCGTTATGGTAGCAGCAGTAACAACATGAGTTATACCATGCGGCGTCTAGTTTTCTGTGAGAAGCAATGGATCAGAACGTGTTAATGTCAGTTTATTACCTGACACAGGCTTCGAAGTCATGGCGGAAAAAAACTAAATGTATGGTAGTGTACAAAGCGTATTACAGCAGAAAAAAAAATGTTTCAAACAACAACACAAGGTCACAGGGAGGGTCTCTTCGACTTATAGGATAGTTTGTGGGATACGATCAACCTCCTAGAGTACAGGCGATGCACCTCTACACTGTCCGGCCCCGGTAGCTGAGTGGACACAGTCTGCTTTAGGCAGTGGCGCGGCGCGGACCTGCTGTCCCGGCCGCGGGCGCGCGTGAACGAGGAAGTGTTTACACCGCCGGTACTCGCGCGTGTTGTTGTCTGACTCGATCGCCATGGCACACAATTTTCGAAAGACTACGCTCCAATTTACGTTCGACAACGAATATGCCAGACCCAAAGCTTTCGAAATAGAGCGTTTTTTGAGGGACGAAGTTCGTTTACCTGCTGCAGACATAATTGGAATACACCTGTCCATTATAAGCAGTACAATGTACGTAAAGATGACCGATGAAGCTGCGTGTGAAAGAACTCTCTCCGCTGCTCAAAGAGGATTTAAATTTCGACACTCTGATGGCCATATCAGCGATGTAACAGTAGCTCCTTCAGGATTGGGTGTGAGGGTCGTTCGGATCTTTGAATTGCCGTTTGAGGTGCCAGAATCGATGGTTACTGAATCGCTGCGACCATATGGAACGGTACTTAGTCATACGCCTGAACGCTGGGCTAGTTTTAATACCTATCCTGTGCTAAACGGCGTGCGACAGGTGCGGATCGTCCTTACTAAACATATCCCGTCTTATTTATACATTGGCGGATGTCGAGCTATTGTGATCTACGATGGCCAGCCACGCACCTGTTCTGGCTGTGGTGGAGAAGGACATATCCGCTCGGAGTGCATACAACGCCGCGTCGTGCAACTGCCACATGGAGACGCGTCACAGTGAGAAGTTCCCACGCAACTGCCGATGACGTATGTGTCGATGGCCCGCCGGGACGTGTTGCCAAGTTCGGAGCGTGACAAGGGCGTGTTTATGCAAGAGCAGACCGAGTTACGGGAGCATGGAGGTGACTCGGAGAATGTCCCTACACCCATGTCACGACAGTTGAGGGAGGAACCTTCCGAAAACTCACATGCAGCTCGCGACGTGGAAGTGGAGGTCCAGACGGTGGCGCCGGCAACGGACCAACGAACGACCGACGAACACAGTGAAGCAGCAGAGGGCAGGGCACGCAAACAGCGATCGCCGAAGCGTCGCAAAAAGCGTCGCCATAGTTCGGGTGACACGTCCCCCTCTAGCCTAGGGGACACGGAAGGTATCCTAGGCGAAGAACTGTCTGACACAGAACACGTGCCTTTAGAGGACGCTGACAGGATTCCGTCCGATGGTGACCGGATGTCCTGCCCTTCAGATGGTCCCTCTTCATTGACACCGACTGACCCAGCGCTGCCGACGAAGGAGTCAGGGACACCAATGTCCCGGCAGCCACGTCGAAATATATCAGAGGACGTTTCTCGGATGGATGACCACTGCGACTGGGCGGAACCAGTCGAAGACCTACAGGAATTGCCACCCCCAAATGATGACCACTCACCTACAGGATGCACACCACGGAACGACAACGAAGGAGGGCAGCCCGTTGGCGGGCACACCTCTGAGCACGAATAGTGGACTAAAGCCCTTGGAGTTCTCAATGACATGACACGAGCATGACAACGACAACGAACCAAGCATATAAGGTGGGCACAGTGAACATTAACACCGCACGTTCGCTTGCAAAGATGCAACTTCTCCGGGACATGATTTACGCCACAGACGTTGATATTCTGCTGATGCAGGAAACCTTCAATGCTGCTTTTCCCGACGTGCATGGATACAACACTTATCTAGCGCCGACTCCAGATGGAGGACGTGGCACAGCGATACTAGTCCGGGAAGGGATTCCGATGTGTGACATCGATTACCTTCCTTCAGCTCGGGGTTTGGCTATGACCGTGAACGGCATTCGTATTGTCAACATCTATGCACCCTCCGGATCTGACAATCGACAGGCGCGTGCACGATTCTACTCGGAGGAGATTGCCCCCCTATTCCATGGGAGGTATGACCACATCTTGGTAGGGGGGGATTTTAACTGTGTACTCACACCGAAGGATCAAACTCCTAATTTCAGCTCCTGCCACGCATTGAACACGATCTGCCGGGACATGGCCCTTATGGACACGTGGGAAAAGATCCATGGGCAGCGAGAGGGCTACACGTATTTTACTAGCCACTCGGCGAGCAGGCTGGATCGGATTTATGTTTCTGACGGTTTACGAGATCACGTGTTGGCTGCTGAACGTTGGCCCACAGCTTTTACGGATCACCTTGCATATTTATGCACGTTAACCCTCCCACGGCAGAGGGTCTGGCGGAGTCGTAGTTCCTGGAAACTTAATTCATCCTTATTGGTGGATCTCGAATGTCGCCAGCGGATCGAAGAAACATGGCAGACTTGCACTCGCCGTCTGCCGATGCACCGTACGGTTCTTTCGTGGTGGCTACAGTGTGCAAAACCGGCGATACGACGAGCTCTCATAACGTATGGCAAGGAAAAAGCGAAATGGCTCCGAGATACACTTGACTATTACTACATGGTGCTCCGCGACCTGTCCTCCAGGGCCCCATCGCCCGAACGTCAAGCGGAAGTCCATCGCATTTAGGCCTGCATTTTATCGATCACGAGACGTCGACTGGAGGGACTTTCGATCCGTGCTCGGTGCTTGGACAACGTATTGGCATGCATCATGTGTCCAAGGGACATGCGCGTAATCGCCGATCCCTAATCACAGTCCTCCATGATGACGATGGTCGGCCCTTGACGTCACAACAGGCCATTGCTGCTGAGTTTCTGAAGCATTACCGCCTCCTTTTCACTGGGACGCCGGCGGACAATCGGACAGAAGAAGAAATTTTGCGACAGATGCAACCGGAGGTGGATGGTCCGGATGCAGAGGCGCTATTGGAACCCCTAACGGAAGATGACATCCGGGGCGCACTCGCGAAGGGTGCGGTGCATAAATCCCCTGGGCCAGATGGGTTGACACTCAAATTTTACCGCGCATTTGCGGATTTAATGGTGTCCCAGCTGGTATTGATGTATAACGAGTTATTGAGCCCTGACACGGACGTTCCGTCGCAGTTCATGGCGGGACTGCTTATACCAATACCGAAATCGACAGCGAGTGAGAGCGCCCATCAATTTAGACCGCTCACGATGCTCAATACTGACTATAAGATCTTTGCGCGAATGTTGGCGGCAAGGCTCAAGATTGTAATATCCAAGACAATACCACCGGACCAGGCTTGTCTAGGGGTTCGGAGCAACATACATTCTATCCTCGGCGAATACCGTGACGTAATTTCCCTGACGGAAGCTTGTCGCATGCGAGCGGCGTTCGTATCGGTGGATTTTGATCGTGCCTTTGACAGGATCAACCATGATTTCCTTGACTCGACCATGAGACGCATGGCGATACCACAGGATTTTATTACCGTCCTCATGCGCCTCCTTCGCGGCGCTTCTTCGACGGTGAGAGTCAATGGCAGGGAGGTAGGAACGATTCCTGTTCGCAGCTCAGTTAGGCAAGGATGTCCCTTGTCGATGATACTGTTTACAATAGCGCTCGAACCATTGATGCAGACTCTTAGACGGACTCTGACAGGCGTCCGACTCCGTGCGAGCTCCTTCACGTGTCGTGCATATGCCGACGACTTGATGATACTCGTCCGGTCGGAGAACGAAGTCAGTCATGTGGTTACCCTTCTTACTACGTACGGGGTAGCTGCGGGAAGCAGGGTCAACATGAATAAAACCTAGATCATGCACATCGGTCGAGGACTGGACATCGGTCGAGGACTGGACGCTCTGCGAAGTCCGTTTACGACGGTGGACATCTTGCGATGCTTAGGTGTCTTGTTCACCCGATCGCTACGGCAATCAGCGGCGGCGAGCTATCGACGTCTCCTCCAGAACGTCCGACTGCACATACGCAACAATTCACTCCGAACGCACGACCTGCTCCAAAGGGTGGACTACACTAACGTTCACCTGGCCTCGCGACTGCCGCACTTGGCACAGGTACTGCCAATGCCACATGGTATCGCTGACAGATTAATGGCGGCCTTTGGATACTATGTCAGCCAAGGAATGTTGTTTAAGATCAAATACGAGACTTTAACTCTCCCACACCATTCTGGAGGACTTAACCTCACGGATGTGCGGAACAAGGCTCTAGCTCTATACCTGCGAGCGACGCTACGAACTTGGAACCAGCGGCAACACGCCATCACGTCGGCCATCCTGGATGTGCTTCTTCCCACGTACTTTGAACCACCGGTAGCAGTAGGCACTATCTCGCCCTCGTTTTCTCACGTCGCGCGATTTTTTGTTGATTTTAGTTATGTTCAGTTACAGATACCTTCTACCAGAATCCCCACTACCCGTGAGATATATCGATACTTGCGGCGTCATCATGGCAGCAATGTTGTCGAACTTAAATACCCAACAAGAAACTGGCGACAGATTTGGCGAGCTGTCCACACACCACTCCTCACCACAGCAGCGCGATCGTCATGGTATACACTAATCAACCGAAAGACAGTCAATCGCCAACGATTGTACGACATTCGCATGGTGGATTCCCCGCTCTGCCTTATATGTGGCATGCAAGACACCGACGAACATTCTCTGCAGTGCGGTGAGGCAAAGGATGTTTGGCGGCTGACGCAACGCATCATGGCCCTCCTCCGACACACCGACGAATCAACGATCACGACGGACGCTTTATTTTTCCCTGACCCTGTCTTTTTCCCCTCACAAAAAACATCGGCAATCCGATGGATTGGAGGACACGCATCGCACTACGTGCTCTCGCGGACCTTGATATCGGTCATGGACTATTGGCATTATCTACTTGAACAACACGAAATCATCAGACGCCACTCTAAATATAAAACGCATTTTGCGAACTTTCTAGGCAGCATGTTTCATAACCCCCCAAAGCGGTGGGGAGTCCCAGGTTTACGTTGTTTCGAGGGATAGGATTTACTCCCAGTGAAGTGACGAGGATGTCACTTCGGCCCTATATTTATTTCCCTTCTTTTTTATATATTATTTTTCTTTTGGGACATTACAATTAAATGAATAAATAAAATATTTTTGTTACTATAAAAAAAATACAATATCAATGTTTCCTTCCTGCTGCCTCTCCCTTATCCTGTCGGGAGACGGGGACACCGTGGCCAGGCCTCCAAGTACGACCCCTGCCCACTCTGCCCCCTGACCTACAAAAAAAAAAAAAAAAAAAAAAAAAAGCAGATGCAGCCGAAGTAAACCGATAAACTGTAATATCTAAAAAAAAAAAAGATGGCTAGAGCGTCTGCCATGTAATCAGGAGATCACGGGTTCGACTCCAGGACCGGGCACACAACGAAAAAAAAAAAAAAAAGTGGTCAGCGTGACGGAATGTCAATCCTAAGGTGCCGGGTTCCATTCCCGGCTGGGTCGAAGATTTTCTCCACTCAGGGACTGGGTGTTGTGTTGTCCTAATCATCATCATTTCATCCCCATCGACGAGAAGGTCGCCGAAGTGCCGTCAACTTGAAAGACCTGCACCAGGCGAACGGTCTACCCGACGGGAGTCCCTAGCCACACGACATTTCATTTTCACCTCTACACTGGTCTGTGCAATGCATCAATAGCTGTATTTTAAATAGGATCGTGAGATATGCTTGATGCCGGCGCGCAGACCGTATTTATTTTCGATATATGGGAGGGGAGAAATGCGGTAAGAATTTTATCGAGTTCTCTATCAGCTTTTATAGTTCGTAATATTTCTCTGTTGGATGGTACAGAATAATGAATATAGCATGTTGGGGTGATAGATGTGAATGGGCCCTGAGGGACGCGGATCTGCTTCGGACAGCAGTACTTGTATGTAGTTTGGGTACGCGACACAATGCAATAGCAAAATCCTCGTCCTTCTCCCAGTTCCCGTACTGTCTTTATACTACTTTGTGTTACAGGAGTGGACTTCATTTTCTGCTGACCTTACACATTGTGCACAGTTGGCGCAGCTATGGCAATATGTTCCTGTTTCCATCGAATGGTCAAAACACAGTCCTGTCACACTAACTCAGCTTAGCCTGTTTCTACAGGGGTTGCAGAATGTGGTACATATATCTTTCTCCGACTTTTACTCGTTTCTGACTTAAATTGGAACGATCACATGTCTAAAGCTGCAGAAATGGCAGCAGTTGCATGATGCATAGGGACTACCCAAAACGACGTTGGAATTTTACTATGGCATTTAGGTTCGAGGAAGGTGACTGTTTTCGAGATATGAGAGTGCTAGAAACATGATTCACTACTGGCTGCAATCATTAAAGGACTTCTCCATAGGATCCAACCCAGGTATGTGGTCGAATGGAAAGACTTGATTTCAAATCTCAGACAGAATTTCTTGCAGATAGCTTAACACTAGAGATCTGAAAAGCTAGCGTACATTTCCTACGACCTCAATCAGTACACCATCTACTGTTTGTGATCCTTCTCAATCAACTATCGCCTATAACACAGTCGATATATCACCGAACCTCTGACATGGAGTCGAAACAGAAAGCATTAAAAATACTGGAGAAATATCTAGCGGCGTCGGGGTAATGGAGTTGCAAATACCGGTTTCATACCATGCTCCTTAGCTGAATCGCTTTCAAAATGCGGTAATTTTATTATGAGGTGTCACCGTTGGCGACGTGTAACCGCGCTGTTGGTCTGGTACTATACACTCCGCCGATCACTGTCTATATTCTGTGACATGGTATTTGTCTGCCGGCCGGTGTGGCCGTGCGGTTCTAGGCGCTTCAGTCTGGAACTGCGTGACCGCTATGGTCGCAGGTTCGAATCGTGCCTCGGGCATGGATGTGTGTGATGTACTTAGGTTAGTTAGGTTTAAGTAGTTCTAAGCTCTAGGGGACTGATGACCTCAGATTTTAAGTCCCATAGTGCTCAGAGCCATTTGGTATTTGTCTGGAAAAAAACACTTTTTTTCAGAGGTAATGCCATACCTCGATTTATAAAGCCAGTATAGCTTTTATCATGGATACTTGTATGCACCTGTAAAACCAAGACCGCTTGTGACAGTAATATACAATAGTTGTTTTTTAACATCTGGCTGTCTGTAAGGCGATTACGCCTCTCTTTCTAAGAAACAGTGGTACCTCCGTCAAGAAAAACTTATGAGACATGCCCATCCATCGTTGATTTTCGGTCAGTACTATTTCGTATCGTCAGCAATCAGTTATTGAAGAAGTATTATACTTAGTAGTAGGGGATGTGTGATAGGTTCGCATTGAGCATCTAGCTTATAAAGTATGTGTTTGTGTTCCAACATGTGCAAAGGAAATGACTATGTCCAATCGTAAGGAAGGTATGGATTTGATGTGGAATACTGTGATAGCAAATGGAAAAGTATGTCAACTCATAAGAATGGTACAGATATTTCTATATACAGAGCCACAACCGTCAGCACAGTGTATTTCTGATACTTCGCTCCTTGTCGAATGTCGTTCAACTGAGACCGCAATCGTAACATTTAATTCTAAGTATGGTGGTCAAATATACACTCCTGGAAATTGAAATAAGAACACCGTGAATTCATTGTCCCAGGAAGGGGAAACTTTATTGACACATTCCTGGGGTCAGATACATCACATGATCACACTGACAGAACCACAGGCACATAGACACAGGCAACAGAGCATGCACCATGTCGGCACTAGTACAGTGTATATCCACCTTTCGCAGCAATGCAGACTGCTATTCTCCCATGGAGACGATCGTAGAGATGCTGGATGTAGTCCTGTGGAACGGCTTGCCATGCCATATCCACCTGGCGCCTCAGTTGGACCAGCGTTCGGCACAGCGGACACACCAGGAACCGCGGTGTTGGCCGTCGAATGGCGCTAGCTGCGCAGCATTTGTGCACCGCCACCGTCAGTGTCAGCCAGTTTGCCGTGGCATACGGAGCTCCATCGCAGTCTTTAACACTGGTAGCATGCCGCGACAGCGTGGACGTGAACCGTATGTGCAGTTGACGGACTTTGAGCGAGGGCGTATAGTGGGCATGCGGGAGGCCGGGTGGACGTACCGCCGAATTGCTCAACACGTGGGGCGTGAGGTCTCCACAGTACATCGATGTTGTCGCCAGTGGTCGGCGGAAGGTGCACGTGCCCGTCGACCTGGGACCGGACCGCAGCGACGCACGGATGCACGCCAAGACCGTAGGATCCTACGCAGTGCCGTAGGGGACCGCACCGCCACTTCCCAGCAAATTAGGGTCACTGTTGCTCCTGGGGCATCGGCGAGGACCATTCGCAACCGTCTCCATGAAGCTGGGCTACGGTCCCGCACACCGTTAGGCCGTCTTCCGCTCACGCCCCAACATCGTGCAGCCCGCCTCCAGTGGTGTCGCGACAGGCGTGAATGGAGGGACGAATGGAGACGTGTCGTCTTCAGCGATGAGAGTCGCTTCTGCCTTGGTGCCAATGATGGTCGTATGCGTGTTTGGCGCCGTGCAGGTGAGCGCCACAATCAGGACTGCATACGACCGAGGCACACAGGGCCAACACCCGGCATCATGGTGTGGGGAGCGATCTCCTACACTGGCCGTACACCACTGGTGATCGTCGAGGGGACACTGAATAGTGCACGGTACATCCAAACCGTCATCGAACCCATCGTTCTACCATTCCTAGACCGGCAAGGGAACTTGCTGTTCCAACAGGACAATGCACGTCCGCATGTATCCCGTGCCACCCAACGTGCTCTAGAAGGTGTAAGTCAACTACCCTGGCCAGCAAGATCTCCGGATCTGTCCCCCATTGAGCATGTTTGGGACTGGATGAAGCGTCGTCTCACGCGGTCTGCACGTCCAGCACGAACGCTGGTCCAACTGAGGCGCCAGGTGGAAATGGCATGGCAAGCCGTTCCACAGGACTACATCCAACATCTCTACGATCGTCTCCATGGGAGAATAGCAGCCTGCATTGCTGCGAAAGGTGGATATACACTGTACTAGAGCCGACATTGTGCATGCTCTGTTGCCTGTGTCTATGTGCCTTTGGTTCTGTCAGTGTGATCATGTGATGTATCTGACCCCAGGAATGTGTCAATAAAGTTTCCCCTTCCTGGGACAATGAATTCACGGTGTTCTTATTTCAATTTCCAGGAGTGTATGTGTCTGGTTCCCAATATTCTTGTGAGTCTGGAGATGGCCGTAGAAAATGTAGCAGCAGGCAAGCAGGTTGGAGCCGGAAACTGTAATGCCTTTATTCCAAGATGGGGTTTACCCATCCTTTGTGAATTAGTTCATAGAGTCCAAGAAAGCTTATGGCTTATGACGATTTGGCCCGCGGCTCCCCCTGGGTGAGTGAACTAATACCCAGTTTGCGATGAGTTGCTTCGGGACCGCGTGTATTGTGTGTACTTTTTGTGGAAATTTGAGAAGATTCAATACGACGAGTATTTGCGCTGGGAGTATTGATAGCGTTATCCTGGGATGTAGGGTCGTCCACGGCTAGCTGGCACCTCTCACTGGCTGACACGCACTCAGCGGCTGGGGTAATGGGCGGCGTTTACGGTGGAAATTTCCTCTGTCAGTGCTGCACTGTGGCACGGTGAGTACGTGGGATGTATTTGACGATCTGTAGGCCACTTTGAGGGTTTAACTTGAGAGAGAGGACAAGTTACTCTCTCATCTGTTTTTCATAAATATTTTGTTACAACGTTATGCAACTTGAGCGAGACTCTAGAAAGTTAACAGGCTGATTAGGCGTTGATGGAGCCTGGTAGGGCGCTAAAAGCATGAGGGATTTTTATGGTTCTTAGTTCACAGAAAGAGCATGTTGGAAGTTGAAAACAAATGGCAGCGAGCCCATCCCTCAGTAGATCTTACCGGACAGGCTCACAGCCACACAGAGCAGACAGAGCACCCCCTAGTTGAGACAGGTCTCCAGCAAGACAATGCCACTATACCTACATTGGCACCAGCCGAAGGCTGCATTGGGGGCGATGGACTGATGGGACATGTCTACACAGTGGAGTTGTAAACCGGGCATTGTGTGAAGCGCCACACCTAATATAAATTCACAAGTTTTCATGTGCGTTGATACTGCAAATAGGCCTGTGACTCACTTCCATCGGCCGCCTAGGTCGTATAAGAAACTCTGGCGTCTGAGAAACATTTAGAGGTAGAATCTTTCTGAGACCTCATAGCTAGGACTAGCATGTTACAAGGCACAGGTAATTTAGATAAAGGTCTTAAAGTTTGTATCGTTCGCTTGTTGCCGTGGGAAGCGGCGCATCTTTGGAGGAAAACATCTTCTCCTACTGTCGAAATTAAAAAAAGCCAGTAATTAGCAGTTTGTTTTCTTTTCCAGAGACGCTGGTTTCTTAACTCTAGAGCTGGTTCGACATGAGTTTGTGCTGTTATGAAGGAGGGGAGATTTAGCGCCTCTAAAGCCCTGTTATTGCCCAAGATGGGGTTAAAGCGGTGTCATTCGTGCACTTTGCGGAAAAAACCGAATTTTTTTATCTGGAGAGGTGCAAGGTACTCGGGCTCTGGACTTCGGTCTGGAAACAACTTCTGGTCGAGGCTCTGGCATGTGTGGTTGGTACTTGGGACCTGCCCTGAGACTGACTTCACTTGCGAGTAGTTGGACTGGGGAGCCTGTGGTGAAGTTCTTACTGTACCGACCGTGTGACTGTAAACGCCTCAGACTACTCTTTTCCCGTTTTTTTGCTTTACGAATCTTGAGGTTTGGTATCCTTGTGAGCTCTATCATATAAGTGACCCAAATTGGTCCTTGGTACGACCAGCAAAAGGGTATCACACACTGAAATCTACTGTAGTTTCAGGGCTCTGGTAGAGAGTAAATTGCGATCCGTTTGCCTGATCACTAGACAATGAGATTTTGCATTTATTTCATGGACACCTTACGCCTTGCCACCGTCGCATACATCTCGCCAGCTGCACATAGTAAACATAGAAACGTAATGCTGCTCTGGCCTTGTCAGGGGATACAAATCCCATAGCACCTTGCTCTCAGCTGCACCAACGTAAACTTCTGTGGATTTGAACAGTCAAAGTCTGCTTAGTGTCAGACTAATTCCTATTGGATTATCCACATTTTTATGGCCAGTGTACATGACTCACTTCTGCCACCCAGGATCCTTGTCCATTGTGGTATTAAACGACCTGTTAATTTTTTACGATATTATATCATAACGTGCTTAGCACAGATCATGTCTGTCTTTGTCTTCGGAAAATAAATGTTGTCAGTAAACCAGATTTTGCAAATATTGTCAACCAATCATTTATATATAGCCCCCAAAAGTATTAACTTTCATTGTATCGTCCCATACCAAGAGAACTATCAAACTGTCAGTGCAAAATGGCGATCTGTACAAAATAGTTTTGCCAGTGAAACGCTCGCCTGCAGAAATAAATGCGGACAATGCTTCCACACTGGCAGCACCAATAATTTTGCGGGTAGGTTCAGAAGGAACCAATCTAAATTCTCCATTCATTCACAAGACATCCTTCATGCCAAGACATAGGAGCCTCTATATAGCGGTGAGAACGTTTTTGTTTTGGAGACGTATGTTGAAAGCAGGACTTAACGTTTTCTGGGAAGGTTAACCCGTAATAGACGCGGGGTGCCATGTTAGAACCATCAGGAGGAATGCATTCGGTGTTTTTCTGGGCTATTTTTGTAAACAGCTCCTGTTAGGGCAAGAATTTCCATGCAGATAAGCTGAGACAACACGAAAGCTACACCAAAAGCGAGGGTTAACTATTTCTGGGACACTTTACAATTTCTGTGAGGGGCTGATATGTGATGGATGGGCTCTGCCAAATGGTTCAAATGGCTCTGAGCACTATGGGACTCAACGTCTATGGTCATAAGTCCCCTAGAACTTAGAACTACTTAAACCTAACTAACGTGAGGACATCACACAACACCCAGCCATCACGAGGCAGAGAAAATCCCTGACCCAGCCGGGAATCGAACCCGGGAACCCGGGCGTGGGAAGCGAGAACGCTACCGCACGACCACGAGATGCGGACTGGGCTCTGCCGTTAGGAGCTTCAGGAAGAGTGTACTCGGTGTTATTCTGAAGTATTTTAATTCACAGTTTCTGAAAGCATTGCAGAAGATTTCTATAGTGCATCCAGAAAGGGGCTTGGCTGTTATTTACATAGACATGAAACATCTGTATAACACTGACAGCATTTAACTGTGCCTGTGTCGGTGAGTCACTACGCAGACATCTCTTGCTTGGCAGTTAGGCCTGCACTAAACCGGTAAGTACACGTGGTTGCCAGATAAGCCCTACGCAGCTGGAGGTATCTCACGTGTGCTGTTAGGATCACTAGGAACAATGTACCCTGTGCTATTCTGGAAAGCTTTGGAACAGATTTCTATAGAGCGATCTGTGATGCCAGTATCCACAGGTAGACAGGTTTCACGCCAGTAATGGTAAACACGTGCACGCAGCCCAGAGGGTGACTTACCTCTTATTTACGTATACGTGTGACGTCAGTATAACACTCGAAGAACTCTAAGTGTACATGCATCTCTTTCACCTGCCGTTGGCAGTGGCCTCATAGCAGTAGCTCATGCTCAGGCGGTGGCTTGCGTCCGGCTGTGGCTTGCGGTGGCATCTGCGCGTGCACTAATTGGAACAGTTAACTGTATGTCGTGTTTGATGATAGTTTGAAAGTCTTTTTTACGTGCAATGAGTGTTTGTTCCCTGCACTATTTTCGGCTGTGTAAGCATTGTGAGCATGGCTGCAGAGCCTTTTATGTGCATTATTTCGGTAATCTACGAGTAGTTTGCACATCTGTATGCTGTGTACTGCATTATTTTGGTAATTTACGCCTGTATGCAGCTAGGGTGTCTATTTAATTATCATTTCATTTCTAGCAAAGCTGCATGGTCATCCACGGTAACTGTTCTTTCGGGAACAGATACTACCGTCATATATAATTTACGAATTGTTCGTGTCTCTGCACATCAGTGTACTGCATTATTTACGAGTTGTTTGCAGGTCTGTAGACTATTTACTGCGATCTCAAGCACATCAGGGTGAGTGTTTTGCATCAGTGTAATAAATATACTATCTCAAATCCGTCTCTAAATAAATTGTACCTTAATAAATGAAGTACACTCCTTCCTCTCTCCAGCAGCCCAGAACAGGCTGAGCTTTTTACCCACCATTTTCCCCCTCTCCATACCGCCATCTTGCATTACATCATGGGAGGAATGACAGCGCACTCTGGTAGCAGTACTGTGTACTAGGTCAGTTGGACTCTGGACCTCGTGGTGAACACACTAGATGGCGGTACTGTCTCAAATTGTTTAAATGAAGACTGTCTGCAGAATAAAGACTAACATCCATCCTATCCAGCACAGGCTGAGTCCTTTTCCCACCAATTCCTAGGAAGAGATGGCGGTCAGATCACTTAGGTTAGTGGAGGTAGCCCAAGTGACCCATTTTCCCGCCATTTTCTTAGGTTAGTGGAGGTAGCCACAGTGTGTTGCATTGCCCTGACGGAATTTGAACTTACCTCCATTTTCTTGGAGAGGGGAGGGGAGGGTGTTAGGTTAGTGGAGGTAGCCCAATTGACCTAGCTTCCTGCCAAAATTTGAATTTCCCACAATGATGTCATTGCGATGTTATCATATCTATCGCCGCCATCTGTTATCCACTATCTTGAATACATTTGGGGCTGTACGATCTTTGTCTCACTATTTATGTGAACTTCACTGCTTCCCAGCAGCGCTTTAAACCCTGGTACTTTATTGCCAATGCTTTTCGGCAAACTACACGGATTAGAATTGGGGGTGGGGGGGCATTCTTTTGGATCTAACACTAATATGTATTGGTCTCCTACAGCTATCGTTATCTGGACAGGCTGGAGAGTCACATAAAATGAAAACATTTCTGTAGACCCCACACAGCTGGCTACTTGGGTAGCAGCCTAGCAGCCCCTGATGTGCTGTGCCTTCCTGGCTCATTTAGGGGGTCCCTATGGCGCAAGTCCTGAAGTCGAAGCCTAGCTTGTCACAGAACCTTCGAAGTCGGTGGTTCAGTCCTTCCACTAGACTCAGAACCAGGGGTCCACGATAAGGGGGCAATGCTGTAAATTATGAGATTCATTGAAACTCTGTGCTTATCGTTCTCTGCCAATCGCTGGAACGATCGAAGTACGGCGTCTGAGCCCAGACGACGGGCATTTTTTGTTCCAAAGTGCCCTACAATCTGCATTCAGCTGCATACTGTTCCCTGAATGGCTGCCGGAACATCCTCTTCAGCATGTTGAATGAGACCTCTAGGTATACACATTGAGTGCACCTTGTGTTCCTGTTTGTTTGTTGGTGCCATTTCCCTAAGAGGTACCATAATTCACCGTACGTCGATCAGTGTGCTTCTTCTTGACACAGGACAAATCAGCTTTCCCAAAAGATGATGTGAGTCCTACTGGCTCAGTTTATGTTTCAGTGAAAGACGGCGCCTCAGACCTATTGTTTAGGACGATCCATATAACACTGTGAATCCTTCCTGGTGTCTGTCTATGCTCTCTAGAACACCTGACCTACCACTGACACTCCACTCACAGTCATGTGGTAGACTAATGACAAATCCTGTACTTCCCACATAGGAGACAGGCTCCACAGGAGACGACAGTACTTGACGTACCGGTGGTGGGGAACTCTCCCAACACACCAGTTCGCAGCAGCTACCAATCGTTTGACAACGGTGAGGGCGATTTGCACCTGTTTACCAACGTTAATCAGTTCATCCCGTGATCGAGAACAGCACTCACAGTTGGACTGCATGGTGGCTGGTCCAATGTTTTACACGACAGTGAAAAATAACTTTAATATTTATGGAATATTCCGTCGGTTCTTGGAGGAACGTGATGATGAGGTCCCATATTCCGAGGAGCGTAGTGGACAATGCGGGAGACCCGCACCGCCGACTAGGCAAGGTCCTAGCGGAGGTGGTTTGCCATTGCCTTCCTCCGACCGTAATGGGGATGAATGATGATTATGATGATGATGATGATGATGATGATGATGATGACGTGGGAAGCGAGAAGGCTACCGCAAGCTCACGAGCTGCGGACTGGAGGAACATAGATATATTAATAATGCGAGTACAAAGTATTAATGTTCCACAATAATATTTATCAGTTCGTTATGAACCGGCTCTCAGCTCCTTAGGTCATCGTCAGTAAACGTAATGCTAAACAGATAGTCCACACAACTTCAGCGAGAATTCATAGCTGTACAAAGAATGCTATACAAGGTTATGTGACTTTTATGACTGTATCGATACAAAACATAAGCATGATGTAATACCAAAAAAGACGCTGAACAAATGAATCTTATTTTACAGTATATTCAATTATAAATCTATGTGTGTGCATACAATGTTCTACAAGTAAGTAATGGGACAGTCTACTATGTCATATGGACGAACTGGTGAATGTGATGAACAGATCGAATAGAGGGAGGGGAAGAAAGACGTCTATGGAGTGTAGTTCTGGAACAGTTTAGCATTAAGTTATCTGACGATGGCCTAAGAAGGCGAAAGCCGTTTCATAACGAACTAATAAATGCTGTTGTGTAACACTAACACTTTGTATTCACGTTATTAATAAATAACTTTAAACATACCCTGCTGAGTATCGTTTAATCTGTTGTGCTAAAAATACGGGGGCGTGCTGGACAGTAATACCTCCGAATTTTTATGTTTTAAATAAAATTAAGTTATTAACATTCTGCACTTTTTTTCTGCACGGATACATATTCATTTCTCAATATAGTCACCCTGGGGACAAACACATTTCTCCCAACAAGAGACCAGTTGGTTGATACCGTCACAGCACAACGTTTGAGTTTGTTGATGGAGTCACAACCTCACCTCTGCTTGCACTGCTTTATCACTGTCAAACTGAAGTCCTCGAAGGTGTTCTTTAAGTTATGGAAACAGATGAAAACCGGGTTCGGCCAATTCGGGACTGTATGGAGGATGATCGATGACAGTGAACCCAAAGCGTTGAATTGTTGCAGATATCGCAGCGCTCGTGTTCTGGCACTGTGTAAGCTGAAGCAGAGGTTGCTCCGTGCGGGGACGAGCTCTTGGAATTCGAATCTCGACTGCAGCGTGCTGTTTCTCACGCACGACACAGTAACGTCACATAACGCCGATGTTACACGCTACAATTCTGAGCCCTCTAGCAGCAGAGGGCTGCAAATATGTAGACACGAAGAATAGAGAAGGTTAAAGTAAATAACGTTTGTTTTATTTAAAGAGCTTCAAAAGTTTTCACACAGAAAATTCGGAGGCATTACTTTTCCGCACATCCTCGTATCACTAATTCCCCTTAAGAGCTGAACCAATTAATGTACAAAAGAAACTTTCTACACTGAAGAACCGAAAAAAATGGTACAGCTGCCTAATATCATGTAGGACCCCCGCAAGCACGCAGAAGAGCCGCAACACGACGTGGCATTGACTCGACTAATGTCTGAAGTAGTGCTGGATGGAAATGACGTCATGAATCCTGTAGGGCTGTCCATAAATCCGTAAGAGTACGAGGGGATAGAGATCTCTCTGAACAGTACGTTGCAAGGCATCCCAGATATGCTCGATAATGTTCATGTCTGAGGAGTCTGGTGGCGAGCGGAAGTATTTAAACTCAGACAAGTGTTCCTGGAGAGTAGCAATTCTGGACTTGTGGGATGTCGCATTGTCCTGCTGGAATTTCCCAAGTCGGTCGGAATGCACAATGGACATGAATGGATGCAGGTGATCAGACAGGATGCTTACGTACGAGTCACCTGTCAGAATCGTACCTAGACGTATTAGGGGTCCCATATCACTCCAACTGCACACGTCTCAGCCCATTACAGAGCCTCCACCAGCTTGAACAGTCTCCTGCTGACATGCAGGCTCAGCGGAGTCATGAGGTTGTCTCCATAACCGTATACGTCCATCCACTCGATACAATTTGAAACGAGGCTCGTTCGACCAGGCAACATGTTTCCAGTCATCGACAGTCCAATGTCGATGATGACGGGCCCGGGCGAGGAGTAAAGCTTTGAGTAGTGCAGTCATCAAGGGTACATGAGTGTGCCTTAGGCTCCGAAAGCCCATATCGATGATGTTCCGTTGAATGGTTCGCACGCTGACAGTTGTTGATGGCCCAGCACTGAAATCTGCAGTAGTTTGCGGAAGGGTTGCACTTCTGTCACGTTGGATGATTCTCTTCAGTCGTCGTTGGTCCTGCTCTTACAGGATCTTTTTCCGGCCGCAGCAGTGTCGGAGATCTGTTGTTTTACCAGATTCCTGATATTCGCGGTACACTCATGAGATGGTCGTACGGGAAAATCACTATTTCATCGCTATCTCGGAGATGCTGTGTCCCATCGATCGTGCGCCGACTATAACAACACGTTCAAACTCATTAAAACCTTGATAACCTGTCATTGTAGCAGCAGTAACCGATCTAACAACTGCGCCAAACACTTGTTGTCTTGTATGGGCGTTGCCGACCGCAGCGGCGTATTCTGCATGTCTGCATATCTCTTTATTTTAATACGCATGGCCGGCCGAAGTGGCCGTGCGGTTAAAGGCGCTGCAGTCTGGAACCGCAAGACCGCTACGGTCGCAGGTTCGAATCCTGCCTCGGGCATGGATGTTTGTGATGTCCTTAGGTTAGTTAGGTTTAACTAGTTCTAAGTTCTAGGGGACTAATGACCTCAGCAGTTGAGTCCCATAGTGCTCAGAGCCATTTGAACCATTTAATACGCATGCATGTACCAGTTACTTTGGCGCTTCAGTATATTACAACATAAAGACCTGTGGTATAAATTACTAGCTTCCTAAAACCGTTTGAGATTATATTTGCTAACAAAGGTGAAAACGGTGTAAATTTGCGAAAATGTAGATAATAAACACGTGTCTTGAAAGGGAAACTAGATGTAACACGATATGTTAGTTACAATACGTTCCGTAATTACTAATTCACTCATTCGATTTATAATTAAATAGCTTATGCACAAAACGTTAGTAATTTCTAAAAATTCGAAAAAATGTCCGTTTATTCGTGTTGATATACACTGAAATTCGGGGTGAGCTATTCTTTGCCAGTAATTGTAAATTATGAATGTTAATATGCTACGAAATAAGTTATCCACAACACTCGTAACTTAAGAAAATTTTCAAAGATCGACTTTTGTAAGAAACTAACAATTCTCAAAAATAAATTTATGTCTCACTTACATATGCAATGAAATTAGGGAACGATTGTTTTTTGAATACCTACTGTCGTCCCGTGTTTCTAAAAGAGTTCAGTATGAGTTTAGGCCTACAACTAATGATATTAGTATGAGTTTATCGCTGAAATCTTCAGATGACTCGAGCTAGCAACGAACACTTGCGTGAGATAAGTGAGCGACGTTTGATTGTTTCATCCTATCAGTCCTTCCTGTTCTCAGAATGGATCGAACGGATAGGCGGCGTGATTCTCACATGCCCTTTTTACTTTATCTTCATCAATAGTGTCCTCAGGACAACGTCTCACGCATCATGTCCCTACCATTATTCCATAATTGCAATACCAGAGTGGATACGTCCAACATCTTGGGTGTACCTTGGCATAATATTAAATCTTTTTCCTTCTCCTCCATTTCAACCATATGACTGTGGAACAAATTACCCTGCAACCTACGTCTTAACGAAAAACATTCTGCATACAAGAGGACAATAAAGCTTTATCTATTATGAAAGGTACTGCTTCCCTCTTGGCGTATACTAGTTGTTTTCTTTCTGTCCTAGAGAAAACTAGTGTGAAACGGTTCAAAATGGTTCAAATGGCTCTGAGCACTATGGGACTTAACATCTGAGGTCATCAGTCCCCTAGAACTTAGAACTACTTAAACCTGACTAACCTAAGAACATCACACACATCCATGCCCGAGGCAGGATTCGAACCTGCGACCGTAGCGGTCGCGCGGTTCCAGACTGAAGCGCCTTTAACCGCGTGGCCACACTGGCCGGCAGTGTGAAACGGTTTACGCGTTTCTCATCCCTTTCTACTTCTGTTTTCTTCGTCCATCTCATCTGCTAATTTGATCCTATTATTTTTCGCTCTTTCACCCAGAAAGTCGGCTTATTCTCCAAACTGATTCTTGCTGTACTGTTATCACACTTTCATGTTAGATGGCACTGCTCACAGTCAACAAGAACGTACTGAGTTAATTGCTTAATATTAATAAAAATGACATTTCTTAAATACCAACATTCATTGATATTCTTATCATCATTACAAGCATTAATCTTGTTACATTATGACTTTATGTTGCTCATGTACTAAAATTGTAATGATGGCTCACTAAGGATGTCTGATTAGATGCAAGAGGGGTTCAAAATGGTTCAAATGGCTCTGAGCACTATGGGACTTAACAGCGGAGGTCATCAGTCCCCTAGAACTTAGAACTACTTAAACCTACCTAACGTAAGGACATCACACACATCCATGCCCGAGGCAGGATTCGAACCTGCCACCGTAGCGGTCGCGTGGTTCCAGACTGAAGCGCCTAGAACCGTCGGGAAGTAACCTCCTCTAGGCAATAAACAAAATACAAGAAGAGTTAAAACAATTTTTTTTAAATTTGTAACTACATCTTTGTACCACATCTCTACATAATTATCATTCACATTTAAGCATAACGAACTGACAAAACCCCTCTTCTCGGGGTCAAGTCGTTGGGAGCCAAAATACTTTTTCATGTACATGAATCAGTGCAATTCACTCGAGGCCAAGTCTAGGCAGCAGGGTGGATGTTGAAAAATGTTCTATTTGAACTGACGCAACAATTCTTCCGTTTAGTTATATAGAACTTATCAATTACTCACGTTTAAGTACCCGTGACTGTTCATTCAACTTAAATACATGAAACTGCTGTCAGTCACTTTTTTGAATCAGGTATTTTATTCATTCTATGAATCAGTTTAGAACCTTTTCAGGCTCATATTCAGATGGTGTACAGGAAGTTCCATAGCTATTTGAAGCACAATGCCGTGCGCTGGCTCTGTGACAAGAAGATGGAGCATGTTTTAATGCATCGTCATTCCTCTGTATGTCTGACGGAGTGTGCCCAAGCGTCCGGCAGTGACAATCAAGAGACCGCCTCCCTTGCTATGAGTATCTCTTCTTCGTTCTCTTACTATCTCATAGTGGACTGCAGAGTTGATTCTTTCCTACTTTCTGTGACGCAGAAGAGCTTCAGTCATCACATTTAGTCCGAATGCAGCAGTAATTTAGCGATTGATGCTAACAGCTTTCAGAGTTTATGCCACTTTAAACAGTGTACAGAAGGAATTTTTAATTGCAACAACCATTCTGAAAGACTACTACTGGCGAGAGAGAAGCATTGTGACTTCCTCGCTAGCACAGCTCCAAGCGCAGTGTCCATGTGTCGGTTGTGCTGTTCGAACCACAACTTCACATCCTACACGAAAACAGACGTTATTGATTCGAAAAACCTAGAATATTAGCCTGGATGACAAGTCAGACAATATGACGTGTGCTGGAAAAAATTTCCACACACTGGCTTACGTCCTCAGTATGCTAGGGCATTTGGGAGCTCCCGCGTAACAAGATAATTCCGAATACACTAACGCTTATAAAAATTGCAATATGCAGGCAATATGATGGCAGGAGAGACGCTGATCTGCCAATATGTTTTTTCTTTATCGTTTACTCATTCCGCCGGCCGCTGTGACCGAGCGGTTCTAGGCGCTTCAGTCCGGAACCGCGCTGCTGCTACGGTCGCAGGTTCGAATCCTGCCACGGGCATAGATGTGTGTGATGTCCTTAGGTTGGTTAAGTTTAAGTAGTTCTAAGTCTACGGGAACTGATGACCTGAGATGTTAAGTCCCATACTGCTTGGAGCCTTTTTTTTTTTTTTTACTCATTCCCTCCCCTCTAACGGGCGAGAGTACACTGGAAGCAGTACAACACGCTGCTCTTCTGTCACAAGCATTCATAGCAACAACGTCCGGCAACGCCCTCGCTGCCGCCAATATTTAGATCACCACCGCGAACCCCAGGGACAGTTAGTTTCAGTCTGTGATCCAGTGAGTCAACGAGTCTTCAGTCACAGCACAGTGGGAGTTGCAGCCACATCCAGCTTAGCCTCCAGCTCAGAGTCAGCGACCAGGCGAGTGTACACAGCGGACTTGTACTTCATCAGCAGTGACGCTAACGTGGACTATTGAGGCAGAGCTTGTGCCACAGCACATGGTAGCTTAAGTTAAGTAGCTCTTTGTTTCGGTTAATAAAGAACCCTATTAATACATGCATGCAGTTATGTTACGGAAAGAGGATACCGGCCACCAACAACATCCTCTCCCTGCTTCTCATGGTACAAGACTACACTGACAAAGAGACGACATAAAATTTTCAAATATTAAAAAGGGATAAAATGTTTACATTGTCTTTTTTTCAAAATTATTAAAGTGATTATTACACATCGCTGTCTTTTGAAAGAAACATCGGTGAAACCGTGTGTCTGTGGAGTAGGAGCGTTGGTATTGTGGGGTGGGTGTAAATTGGGATTTGGGACAGGTGTAACTGGGATGAAGTCCGGGCCTTGGCTATGAGGAGGTAAGAATAAAGAGGATGGAAAAGGAAGATGATGGAGATTAGGGAATGAGTTAGATCTGATAGTAAGGGTAAATTTCAGGGCGGATTTCTAGTCTGTTAAAACTGCGTAGGGAGTGGATATGGAAAGTGTGTAGGTGCCGGGCTGGTGGGATGTGTTGGTGTAACTGCCGCAGCATACCAGGATTTGATATTAGAGGGGAAGCAATGAGAGTGTTCAAGTTTGCGAGATGTATGTGGAGTTGTTCGGTGCCATTGAAAGGGAAGGGGGGGATAAGCTGATAAGATGGTAAAAGATTTGCGTGAAAATGAGTAAACGGATGCGGTAAGCAAGGCAGAGCCCGTGGCACTCAAGGATTTGGAGAACTTGGTAGAACTTCGGTGAAACGGATGTTCCGGCTTGATTGCTATAGCGAAGGACAGGCTAGAACATAAGTTTGTAGTTTTAATCTATTGTCTGCTTTCTGTTGAATGGTTAGTAGGTTGGGCTTCCGTATTAGTTGCGATCGAAGATATTTCCGAAGTATTTTAGGGTTTAATTGGATAGGATAGTAAATAATGTGAACAATTTTAATGGATACCAATAAAAATTTATAATTCACTTTGTATCACACAGTTCACTGCTGGCAAAAGCTTCCGCAAACTAGCTGTTAGAACACAACATTCCCGCGTATATTGGCATTTTTCACAGGGAGAAAAAATTCTTTTGTGTGTCGTAAATGTGACAACAGATCTGGTAATTTTTGTTCTTTATACACTTCTTCAGCCTCAACAAAATATGTGAAATACATACTGTTGTAATGATTTACCTCTAGGCGCGCAGTCCGGAACCGCGCGACTGCTACGGTCGCAGGTTCGAATCCTGCCTCGGGCATGGATGTGTGTGATGTCCTTAGGTTAGTTAGGTTTAGGTAGTTCTAAGTTCTAGGGGACTGATGACCACAGATGTTAAGTCCCATGGTGCTCAGAGCCATTTGAACCATTTTAATAATTTACCGTTACCAGTTTCGAGTGATGGCTTTTTCTCAACGGTACGTTATGTTATTTTAAATGTTACTTCTCAATTATGATTTTATTTTTTTTATATTAGTGCATAATCAGAAAATAACATTTAAGAGCTTGTAACTGCGAAAACCCGGTGGGGCTTCCGAAGTACCACTGGTATGCAAACTTCGTCTCGACACCCTTCGACCAATTTTAATTTTTGTAGGTCGATTCTGTGTGCGCTGCCATTTACCGTCTGTACATTTAGTATGAAGCGCCACCAGCAGCAGCAATCAGCCAGACAGAAGATTTCAACAAAAAGTACTTGTAAATTCATTTTTATTATTAATAAAGTCAGTTCTGCATGAGAGCAGTAGTACACGTTATACTGCTTCGTTGCAAGTGTAATTTTTTACAAACGCGCTGACTTATTGTGATAAATTAATAACGTTTACACTTAGGTATCTGATGTTATTGTTACAGCCAAGAACACACAGATGTTCCGCGATGTACCAGAGCTCAGGATGTCTGCCTGATATGTCACACCCGTTGTTCGATTGTGTTGTGGTACAGGCACAACAGCAGCAGTCTGAAAAACTAAACTGAGTCCGAACAGGCGTTGGAAGAACCAACGGTATCGATCGGCCGCCGTATATCCTGAGCCCACAGGCGTCACTGGATGCGGATATGTAGAGGCATGTGGTCAGCAGCCGCGCGGGGTTAGCCTAGCCGTCTTAGGCGCTGCAGTCATGGACTGTGCGGCTGGTTCCGGCGGAGGTTCGAGTCCTCCGTCGGGCATGGGTGTGTGTGTTTGTCCTTAGGATAATTTAGGTTAAGTAGTGTGTAAGCTTAGGGACTGATGACCTTAGCAGTTAAGTCCCATAAGATTTAACACACTTTTTTTTTTTTTGTGGTCAGCACACCGCTCTCCCGGCAGTACGTTAGTTTACGAGACCAGAGTCGCTACTTCTCAATCAAGTAGCTCCTCAGTTTTCCTCACAACGGCTGAGTGCACCCCGCTTGCCAACAGTGCCCGGCAGACCTGATGGTCACCCATCCAAGTGCTAGCCCAGCCCGACAGCGCTTAACGTCGTTATCTGACGGGAACCAGTGTTACCTCTGCGACAAGGCCGTTGGCAAAACTGTATAACGGGTGGAGACTCGAACTCGGGACCTTTGCCTTTCGAGGGCAAGTGTTCGACCAAGTGAGCTACCCAAGCACTAGCAGCCGCCTACACCAAGTTTATTTAGACAGCCAAGCAATTAGGTGGAATATAGTGTGAGAATGAGTGGTTATTACTGTAAATGTCAATTGTAAAACGATGATATCTTACACACACACACACTAGGTGCAAATGCGACGTATACGTTGGCAGAACATCGGCGGTGCACTGGTGTAAAAGGCATAACATCTTACGTCAGCATATACACCACAATTATGCCATACATATGCTGCAAATACCACGTAAACACGCTGCAGTAAGATAATTTGGCAGTATAAAACAATGAGGTCATAGCATAGTCTGCAAAATGGTACCCCAAGACACTACAGCATTGGGATGTCACACAGCCTGAATGCATTCCACGAGATGCTACATCATCAGTCTGTCCCTCGACTCATCAACCACACCACAAGCATACAGATATGACACTACCCTTGAAGATGAATGTCGGATATCATGGGTGGAAGGTGCGTGTCTTGACACAGCACATTCTCGTTCCAATTCAGCGATACGCAAATCACGTAAAATAAAGATATCAGGACATTTATATGAGAACTAAATCCATTGCTCGCATTGGAAAGCCTTCGAAACGCATGCAAAGCGCAGAGTAGTAGTTCGTAATGTACTTCTGAGATGGTCAGCGTCACAGTCCACATAAACCACGCAGAATCTGCGACATGTGTGCAGAATTAGCTAGCTTTCCAGCCTGATCGTTGTTCAGACACATATATATATACACGGTGAGGCAGTTAAGTCATAACACCCCTTGTATCTCCCTAACCGTAATAGATACAAAGATACCATTTGGACTGTGTATTTCAGGGACAGAGGCTACTTGAATACATCAATTTTCATGTTTTGTGCTATTTTTTTTATGGCAGAGATATGAGGCCATCTTTGGTTTTTTTAAGTGGAACCCTATGTTAAATTTTAGCGTAACATGATGGGCTTAAAAATACGGTTTCAAATATGTGTATATTTAGGCGAAAATCTTTTGAGACACAGATATGTTCCCGTATTGTATTCGTACTTCGAAGCGGCGTTGTCCAATGCGACCTTTCCTGTTGACCACTGAGGAACTTAACAGGGAAGCCGTTGTTTTCCTGTTTCTCGATAACGCCACAAGGTGACGCACGAGGTAGCTGGAGAGAAGGGTATAAATGTGCTGCTGGGGTAATGAGACATCGCATTTCCGTCACAGTTTCTCGGAGCAGACATGGACACCAACGAAGAAAAGTTAGATATGCTTCTAATGTATGGTGAAGGCAGAAGAAATGCTGTTAGAGCAGTAAAACGATATGGAGAGCTGCATCCTGATCGTGAGCGTCCTACGCGCCAGCTTCTTGCACGTATTTCCAAGAAACTACTTGAATCGGAATCATGGAACGCCATACAGAGGACGAGGCAGAAGACTGCAACTAGTGAGGTAAACTGCAACTGGCGAGGTACATGAAGAGGGCGTTCTAGCGTTGGCGCATAACGACCCTACTGTTTCGTCGCGACGTATCGCCTCGGAATGTGGTAAAAGTCAGAGAAGTGTTCTACGCATATTGCACCGGCATAGATTTCACCCGTTTCACCTCTCATTACATCAAGCACTCTCCGGTGTGGATTTCGAACGGCGCCAGGAATTTTGCCGTTTTGCTCTGTAGTGCCTAGAAGATGATATAACGTATTTTCAACGGGTGCTTTTTACTGATAAAGCGACTTTCACCAATCACGGTAATGTGAATGCATTACTGGTCAATAGAGAACCCTCACTGGCTTCGACAGGTATAGTATCAGCTACCGTGGAGTGTTAACGTGTGGTGCGGCATCGTCGGAAATGTCATTGTGGGGCCGTACGTCATTCCGGTTATACTAAATAGCAATAAACATGCACAGTTCCTGCGAAACGTTCTGCCCATTTTGCTGGAAGAGGTTCCACTGACTATGCGTCAGTGTATGTGGTTACAACATGAAGGCTATCCTGCCTACTCTTCCCGTATGGCTACAGAGCTGTTGAATGAAAAGTTCCCTGATTGTTGGATAGGACGACGTGCTGAAGTGAAGTGGCCAGCCCGGTCTCCTGATTTGACCCCTCTTCATTTTTTTCTGTGGGGAGAAATCAAACATAAAGTGTATGCTCAAATATCAACTATGCCAGATGATATGAAGCAACGTATCATCGAAGTGTGCTCTGATATCTCACGTGACACCCTCGCAGCCGTTCACAAATCATTCGAACGGCGACTACAAATGTGCATTGCAGCAGGGGGGAAGCATTTTGAACACATGCTTCAGTAAAGTTTTGTGTCATATACAGTATGTATTTTGCATCTTTGTGTGTATTTGCTTGGTATTGTGATCAACAGTAAATATTTTCATATAAAAAACAAATACGTACGAAATAATTGTGACCAGTAAGGGCCTGCTCATTTACATTTGTATTTCTGTTACTTAAAATGTAGTATTTTAATAGTGTATGTTGTCTACTATTTTGGTATCACAGTTGTCAAATAACTGAATAATATTTGCGCGACATCATCAGTTAATTTTTGCACAAAATATCACAGTATATATTACTGTTGTCGGGTAAATGGGCGTGTTTGTGTAAGGACGGCCTCGCGACATTTACCATGAACTCTACACACAGGAAAGGTCGCATTGGGCAGCGCCGCTTCTAAGGACGAGCACGATACGAGAACATATCTGTGTCTCAAAAACTATTCGCCTAAATATACACATATTTGAAACCGTCTTTTTAAGCTCATCATGTTACGCTAAAATTTAACTTAAGGTTCCATTTAAAAAAACCAAATATGGCCTCATATCTCTGTCATGAAATGTAGCACAAACATGAAATGTGATGTATTCAAGTAGCCCCTGTCCCTGCAATTCACTGTCCAAACGGTATCTTTGTATCTATTAGGGTTGGGGAAATACAAGGGGTGTTATGACTTAGCAGCCTCACCCTGTATGTAAACACTGGACTGCTTTGCCATTCCAACAGTAAATGGTTCAAATGGCTCTGAGCACTATGGGACTCAACATCTGTGGTCATAAGTCCCCTAGAACTTAGAACTACGTAAACCTAACTAACCTAAGGACATCACACACATCCATGCCCGAGGCAGGACTCGAACCTGCGACCGTAGCAGTCGCGCGGTTCCTGACTGAGCGCCTAGAACCGCTAGACCACCGCGGCCGGCCCAACAGTAAAAAATAGGCTTCCATCACATTATACCTCACATCTATTAATCTAGTCTGTTAAGTATTCCAGGCTGATGAACAAATCCAGTATTTTTTTACACTCAACAAAACACGAAAATCCGAAACGTGTTATGCAGGTGATAAATAATTACAGAGTAGATCGGAGATTAAGGGTAATCATATTTACTTTGAACTAATGCATACTGCCATTAGCGTAGAGTGGTGGAACTGGAGCGCATTTACACATATAATGTTATCTCGTGCAGCATTAGAGCACTAAGCTAAAACATCAAAAAGTGGTGTCATGGTCACGTGACTGGCGTATAAGCTCTTAATAAGCAACGCGATAAGTCTGCTCGACACACAGGCTCCTTTAAGTATCTACATCTTTGTCAGCTACCTACCTATTCTTCTTAATATTTACCGAGGAAACCGAGACACTGTTGTATCTACATCTACATCTACATAGATACTCTGTAAGCCACTGTAACGTGCTTGGTGGAGTGTACACTGTACCACTACTTGTCATTTCCCCTCCCGTTCCACAGGCAGTTAGAGCCAGGGAAAAACGACTATCTGTAAGCTTCCGTATGAGCCCTAATTCTCTTACCTTGGTGGTCTTTATCGTTCGGCAGTTAGTTTAAAATGCCGGTTCTCTAAATTTTCTCAGTAGGGTTTCCCAAAAAGAACGCCGCCTTCCCTCCAGGGATTCCCATTTTAATTCACGAAGCATTTCCGTAACACTTGCGCTTTGTTTAAACCTACCGGTAACAAATCTAGCAGCCCTCCTTTGAACTGCTTCGATGTCTTCCTACAATCCGACCTGGTACGGATCCCAAATACTTGAGCAGTACTCAAGAATAGGGCGCACCAGCGTCCTCTATGCGGTCTCCTTTACAGTGAACCAATCTTTCCTAAAATGCTCAGAAGAAATCGAAGTCGACCATTCGCCTTTCCTACCACAGTTCTCACATACTCGTCCCATTTCGTATCGGTTTGCAACGTTACGCCCAGATATTTAAACGACTTCACTGTGTCAAGCAGGACACGAGTAATACTGCATCCGAACATTACATGTCTGATCTTCCTACCCATCCGCATTAACTTTCATTTTTTCGCATGCAGGGCTAGCTGCCGTTCATCACACCAACTGGAAATTTTGTCTAAGCTGTCTTGTATCTTCCTACAGTCACTCAACTTCGACACATTACCGTATACCACCGCATCATCAGCAAACAACCGAAGATTGCTGCCCATCCTGTCTGCCAAATGATTTATGCATATAGAGAACAACAGCGGTCCTATCACACTTCCCTGGTGCACTCATGACGATATTCTTGTCTCTGATGAACACTCGGCGTCGAGGACAACGTACTGGGTTCTATTATTGGGTTCTATTATTGGATAAGCTAGCTTACTTATTTGTTACATAGTTTAATTCTTAATTTCTTTGCGTGTTTTTGGGTACTTGCATTGTTTAATTCATAAATTTCGGGCGTATTATAGTATTTGAGAGTTGTAGCATCGCGCTTTAGTGTTTACTTCGTAGATTCTTACTTAAATTGCGTGTGAGTTTCGTATATGAGGTGTAATTTCGAGTTTTAGTTACTGCAATCGTAAATTATGGCAGATTGTAGCGCAGTCGTTAGGCATTTCTACAGGTTAGTTAATACATTCTTTGCGTGGTTCCCTTGCGTTATCTAGGCACTGACTCGTGTTTCAGTAACTGTTGTTCAACATCGATTAGAATTGTCAGGGACTGTGATTGCTGTGTTCGGATGAGGGCTGAGTTGGCATCCCTTCGCTCACAGCTGCAAGCGGCGCTGACTTCGGTCGCGCAGCTTGAGGCTGTTGCCAATGGGCACCACTGTGGGGAGCCGGACTTGGGTATCACGGGGATATCAACCTCGTCCCGTCTGTCCCCAGATCGGTCTGCCGCTGTGGTTGCCCAGGTTGCTGCCCGCAGTGGGGCTGAGCCCTCGCCTGTGGTTGATTGGGAGGTCGTTCCAAGGCGTGGCAGGCAGCGAAAGACGTCCCCGGAGGCTGATCAGAAAGCCTCCCCGGTGCGTCTGACAAACAGGTTTCAGGCACTGTCTCTGGCTGAGCCAGATGCAGCTGCCTGCCCTGTTTCAGAGGATGATTCCCAGTCTTCAAGGTCCGGGCAATCACAGAGGGTGGGCTTATTGGTAGTTGGGAGCTCCAATGTTAGGCGAGTAATGGGGCCCCTTAGGAATATGGCGGCTAAGGAGGGGAAGAAATCCAGTGTGCACTCCGTGTGCATTCCGAGTGGAGTCATTCCTGATGTAGAAAGGGTCCTTCCGGATGCCATGAAGAGCACAGGGTGCAGCCAGCTGCAGGTGGTGGCACATGTCGGCACTAATGACGTGTGTCGCTTTGGATCTGAGGAAATTCTCTCTGGATTCCAGCGGCTATCTGATTTGGTGAAGGCTGCCGGTCTTGCTTACGAGATGAAGACAGAGCTCACCATCTGCAGCATCGTTGACAGAACCGACTGCGGACCTTTGGTGCAGAGCCGGGTGGAGGGTCTGAATCAGAGGCTCAGACGGTTTTGCGACCGTGTTGGCTGCAGATTCCTTGACTTGCGCCATAGGGTGGTGGAGTTTCGGGTTCCGCTGAATAGGTCAGGAGTTCACTACACTCAGCTGGCGGCTACACGCGTAGCGGAGGCTGTGTGGCGTGGACTGGGCGGTCTTTTTTAGGTTAGAAGGCCTCAGGAAAGCACGGGGTGGGCTGCAATCTCAAAGGGTGCATGGCAAATACAGGACGTGCTTGGATCAGGGAACAGTCAGAATTGTAGTTGTAAATTGGTGTAGTTGTGCTGGGAAAGTCCCTGAGCTTCAAGCGCTAGTAGAAAGCACAGGAGCTGAATTCGTTATAGGTACAGAAAGCTGGCTAAAGCCTGAAATAAGTTCTGCAGAAATTTTTACGAAGTCTCAGACGGTGTTCAGGAAAGATAGATTAGGCAGAATTGGTGGTGGAGTGTTTGTGTCTGTCAGTAGTGGTTTATCTTGTAGTGAAGTCGAAGTAGATACTCCGTGCGAATTGGTATGGGTGGAGGTTATACTTAACAGCCGAACTAAGTTAATAATTGGCTCCTTCTACCGACCCCCAGACTCCAATGATATAGTTGTGGAACAGTTCAGAGAAAATTTGAGGCTCGTGACAAATAAATACCCCACTCATACGGTTACAGTTGGTGGGGACTTCAACCTTCCCTCGATATGTTGGCAAAAGTACTTGTTCAAAAGCGGTGGTAGGCAGAGAAGCCACAAACAATCCAGAGCTAATAGAGAGCATCATGACTGATACAGGGATTAGTGATCACAAGGTCGTTGTAGCTAGGCTCAATACCGTTTCTTCCAAATCCACCAGAAACAAACGCAAAATAATTTTATTTAAAAAAGCGGATAAAGTGTCACTAGAAGCCTTCCTAAGAGACAATCTCCATTCCTTCCGAACTGACTATGCAAATGTAGACGAGATGTGGCTCAAATTCAAAGATATAGTAGCAACAGCAATTGAGAGATTCATACCTCATAAATTGGTAAGAGATGGAACTGATCCCCCGTGGTACACAAAACAGGTACGAACTCTGTTGCAGAGGCAACGGAAAAAGCATGCGAAGTTCAGAAGAACGCGAAATCCCGAAGATTGGCTAAAATTTACAGACGCGCGAAATTTGGCACGGACTTCAATGCGAGATGCCTTTAATAGGTTCCACAACGAAACATTGTCCCGAAAATTGGTAGAAAATCCGAAGAAATTCTGGTCGTATGTAAAGTACACAAGCGGCAAGACGCAGTCAATACCTTCGCTGCGCAGTGCCGATGGTACTGTTACCGACGACTGTGCCGCTAAAGCGGAGTTATTGAACGCAGTTTTCCGAAATTCCTTCACCATGGGAGATGAATGGAATATTCCAGAATTTGAAACACGAACAGCTGCTAGCATGAGTTTCTTACAAATAGATACCTTAGGGGTTGCGAAGCAACTCAAATCGCTTGATACGGGCAAGTCTTCAGGTCCAGATTGTTTACCGATTAGGTTCCTTTCAGATTACGCTGATACAATAGCTCCCTACTTAGCACACATATACAACCGCTCGCTCACCGATAGATCTATACCTACAGATTGGAAAATTGCGCAGGTCGCACCAGTGTTTAAGAAGGGTAGTAGGAGTAATCCATCTAACTACAGAACTCTACCATTGACGTCGGTTTGCAGTAGAGTTTTGGAGCATATGCTGTATTCAAACATTATGAATCACCTCGAAGGGAACGATCTATTGATACGTAATCAGCATGGTTTCAGTAAACATCGTTCTTGTGCAACGCAGCTAGCTCTTTATTCGCACGAAGTAATGGCCGCTATCGACACGGGATCTCAAGTTGATTCCGTATTTCTAGATTTCCGGAAAGCTTTTGACACCGTTCCTCACAAGCGACTTCTAATCAAGCTGCGGGCCCGTGGGGTATCGTCTCAGTTGTGCGACTGGATTCGTGATTTCCTGTCAGGAAGGTCGCAGTTCGTAGTAATAGATGGCAAATCATCGAGTAAAACTTAAGTGATATTAGGTGTTCTCCAGGGAAGCGTCCTGGGGCCTCTGCTGTTCCAGATCTATATAAATGACCTGGGTGACAATCTGAGCAGTTCTCTTAGGTTGTTCGCAGATGATGCTGTAATTTACCGTCTAGTAAGGTCATCCGAAGACCAGTATCAGTTGCAAAGCGATTTAGAAAAGATTGCTGTATGGTGTGGCAGGTGGCAGTTGACGCTAAATAACGAAAAGTGTGAGGTGATCCACATGAGTTCCAAAAGAAATCCGTTGGAATTCGATTACTCGATAAATAGTACAATTCTCAAGGCTGTCAATTTAACTAAGTATCTGGGTGTTAAAATTACGAACAACTTCAGTTGGAAAGATCACATAGATAATATTGTGGGGAAGGCGAGCCAAAGGTTGCGTTTCATTGGCAGGACACTTAGAAGATGCAACAAGTCCACTAAAGAGACAGCTTACACTACACTCGTTCGTCCTCTGTTAGAATATTTCTGCGCGATGTGGGATCCTTACCAGGTGGGATTGACGGAGGACATCGAAAGGGTGCAAAAAAGGGCAGCTCGTTTTGTATTATCACGTAATAGGGGAGAGAGTGTGGCAGATATGATACGCGAATTGGGATGGAAGTCATTACAGCAAAGACGGTTTTCGTCGCGGCGAGATCTATTTACGAAATTTCAGTCACCAACTTTCTCTTCCGCATGCGAAAATATTTTGTTGAGCCCAACCTTCATAGGTAGGAATGATCATCAAAATAAAATAAGAGAAATCAGAGCTCGAACAGAATGGTTTAGGTGTTCGTTTTTCCCGCGCACTGTTCAGGAGTGGAATGGTAGAGAGATAGTATGATTGTGGTTCGACGAACCCTCTGCCAAGCACTTAAATGTGAATTGTAGAGTAGTCATGTAGATGTAGATTATTTTAGGTCTTCGAGGCACTCACATATTTGTGAACTTATTCCATATACTCGTACCTTCGTTAACAGCCTGCAATGGGGCACCGTGTCAAATGCTTTCCGGAAATCTAGAAATATCGAAATGGCCAGTTGCCCTTCATCCATAGTTCTCAGTATGTCACGTGAGAAAAGGGCAAGCTGAATTTCGCAAGAGCGATGGTTTCTAAAACCATGCTGATTCATGGACACAAGCTTCTTAGCCTCAAGAAAGATTATTATATTCAAATTGAGAATGTTCATGGATTCTACAGTAAACTGAAGTTAGGGATGTAGGTCTGTAATTTTGCGGGTCCGTTCTTTTACCCTATATACTGGAGTCACCAATACATTTTTCCAGTCCCTTGGAACTTTGTGCTGGACTAGAGATTCACAATGAATGCAGCTAGGTAAGGGGCCAATGCCGTAGAGTACTCTTTGTAAAATCGACCTCGGATTCCATCCAGACGTGGTGATTTATTTGTTTTCAAATCTTTAAGCTGCTTCTCTAGTACGGTTGTCCTGCGTGAACGATTTCTTAAACGTGAAATTTAAAACTTCGGATTTCGTTTTGCCCTCTTCATCTGCCACACCAGACTGGTCAACAAGGTACTGAACGGAAGTCTTAACCCCGCTTAGCGATTTTACATACGACCAGTATTTTCTCGGGTTTTCTGCCAGATCTTTTGCTAAGGCGTGACGGTGGCAGTTGTATGCTTCGCGCATAGATCTTTTCAGAGACGCACGAATCTCTACTAACCTTCGCTTGTTGTCATTTGTGCGTCCCTTTATGAACCAAGAGTGCAGCCGCGAGTTATAGCCGCGGGCTTTGAGGCGCATTGCCACAGTTCGCGCGGCTCCCCTGTCGGAGGTTCGAGTCCTCCCTCTGGCATGGGTGTGTGTGTTGTCCTTAGCGTAAGTTAGTTTAAGTTAGATTAAGTAGCGAACGATGACCTCAGCAGTTTGGTCCCATAGGAACTTATTACAAATTTCCTAGAGTGCAACAGCTTCTACTTCAAAAAATGGTTCAAATGGCTCTGAGCACTATGGGACTTAACATCTGAGGTCATCAGTCCCCTGTAACTTAGAACTACTACAACCTAACTAACCTAAGGACATCACACACATCCATGCCCGAGGCAGGATTCGAATCTGCGACCGTAGCGGTCGCGCGGTATCAGACAGTAGCGCCTTTAACCGCTTGGCCACCCCGGCCAGCAGCTTCTACTTCCTCAGCATCTTACGAATTTCGTTATTAAACCATGGTGGCTCTTTTCCATCTTTTATCCACTTACTAATCACATAACTCTGCAGACCACGATTTACAATCTGCTTAAAGTTTGCCCATAACTCCTTTACATCCGTCTTACTGGAACTAAGTGATGCTAATTCACTGTCTAAAAGAGATGTTAATAACTGCTTATCTGCTCTATCTAGCAGAAACACTCTCCTAGCTTTCTTGATTGATTTATTGACTTTGGTAAGGCCGGTATTACACTATCAAATTTCTTTGTCCAATATCTTTGTCCAATATCTTTGTCAAAGATATTTGTTAGTGTAATAGGGATCTTTGGCAAATGTCGTCCAATATTTGATCAAATCTAGGCCGAGGCCGTATATTTGATCAAAGAAATCGCTTGTCTTCTGTTCACTGCAATGCGATATGTCACCACGCGGAGCGCCAGCATCGCTGGAGCGTTCTGTCATCTTTTGTGTTTGTAAACATGGCTGCTAAGTACAATTGGTGTGTGGCGTCTACCACAAAATTAATTGAAATGTATGAGGCGGATGAGGCGCTTTACAATGTGAGACACCCTGAATATAAAAATAGATTAAGAAGATTGGAGAGCTATAAAAATATAGCAGACATTATCAGCCGTGACATACGGCCAGGATGTACGGCGGAGGACATAAAGAGGAAGATCAATGGCCTCCGTACTAGCTACTCGTACGAGAAAGCAAAAGTACGTATTGACATATTCATTTATATTTATTTATGCAAGTAAAGTTTACATGTCATACAAATGATTAGCATTAATGTGTTCACTGCAGCGACTTGAAGCATACAATAATGTTTACGTAACCTACAAGTAGTTTAAATTATTTTCATTATTAATATTGCAGATGCATAAGAGCAAAAGTGGAGCCAGTGCGCAGGCGGCGTATACGCCACAAGTGTACTGGTTTCAAATGCTGAAATTTCTAGACCAGTCAACAGAGGCCGACGAGAGTATGTGCAATTTGGAGAGCACGGAAAGTGAAACTGGAAGTGAACGTGCCACACCGATGTTTGAGGAAATGTGTGCGGTATGTACATTTGTTTACATTTTACGTTACTAAATGTGATTATCTTGCCAGGGCACTTTCCCAGCGCCATTGTAAAATGTCTTAAAGTATTCCCTAACTGCTCTCCCATGTACTGTACGTCCAGAAGCAGCTTGGCAAGCTATTGGTTCCATTTGCTGTAGGTCCTCAGTGCTTTGTGTCTCAAGATAAGTGCAGTCTCCTACTACGGCAGACACTGTTTCCTGACGTGTGTACAAGTGTTTTCTTCTCTCAGTTAACAAGTTGTGCAATGTGCAGGTAGCCAGTGTTATTGTGGTAACTTTTTCTGGAGGCAGATTAATGGTAGTAAGAAAAATCCTGAATCGACTTGCAAGAATGCCAAAGCTGCTCTCCACTAATCTTCTCCCTCGTGACAGTCGGTAATTGAAAACCTTTTCTTCTTTTGTGATTCCTTTTAAGGGGTATGGCTTCATAATGTTATAACTCAGAGGAAAAGCGTCATCTGCCAGTACTACCATTGGAGTTGTAATATTTGTGTTCCCAAGCTTCCTGCCTTCAGGAATGTTGAGCATAGATCGGTCAATGAGACACTCACGTAGTTTGCTTTTTGAAAACACTCCAGCATCACCAACACGCCCATTAGTTCCTACATCTACATACAAAAATTTGTAGGAAGCATCTACCATGGCAAATAAAATGATACTGTTGAAGGATTTATAATTGAAAAAGTGAGATCCACTAGCTTGTGGACAATTAATACGAATGTGCTTTCCGTCCATTGCTCCTATAGTGTTATAACAGTTCCACTTCTTCTCGAAATCCTCTGCAATTTGCTCCCACTCTCCTCTCCTTGTGGGTACCTGTAAATAAATAAGATTTTTGTATGTGCAAGGAAGTACGTAACTAATGGCTTTTATCTTTTATTTTATAGCATGAGATGCAAGAGCCTGTCGCATGTAGCGAGGCACAGCCACAGCCCCTGCGTCAAGAGCGGCCTCCTAAAAGGAGGAAAGTCACGCCAGACGTGGCAACTAACGTCATGGAGGAGGCCGGCAGGACACTTCAGGCTATGGCTGATGCTGCCAGAACCATGCCTGTCCATGAAGACCGCTACAGCACCCTTGGCGCCCACATCGCAGCAGAACTGCGTGAAATGGAAAGGGTGGGCGGCAGGGAATACACCACAGCCACTATGCACAGTCTGCAGCGGACATTAATGGACAGGTGGGATTTGCTACATGCGACAGCCCGTGCACAACCGTCCACCTCTGGATATATCCAGGCTGCCTTGCAGCAGGCTGGAATAGAGGATGAAGATTCCATTCCATAAATATATATGTCTGTATAATTTTTGTATCTCTCCAATCTTCTTAATCTATTTTTATAATCAGGGTGCCTCACATTGTAAAGTGTCTCATCCGCTTCATACATCTCTATTAATTTTGTGGTATCACACATCTCATTTGCCATGTAAATAAAATTAAATAAATAAAATAATAACAATTTATCTTCGCGAACATAAAGTGTATCGAACAGTTATTTACCTTCAGACAATGGTCCTTTAGTGCTTTATAAATTGCTTCACACGTTTCAGGTATTATTTTACTTAATGTGCATTGTGGAATTCGAGTGCTGTACTGTAAGCTAGAGTAACTTTCTCCTGTAGCAAGGAATCGTAGTGTTACAGTGAGCCTGTCTTCTGCAGATATAGCAGTTCTTAGGTGAGTATTGTGTTTTGAGATATGAGGAATCACTTCACTGAGAACATACTGAAAAGTATGCTCATCCATTCGCAAGAAATTGATGTATGACTTGACGTCTTCCACTATTAGCGCACGTAACAAGTTTTGCTGAATGCTTTTTTCGTCTCGTCGTGAAACCCACGGCTTCACCCAGGTACGTTTCCTTTTTTTCCCCCGCTTCTGTATCGCATGTGCACACACAGCAATTGTGGCACAAGCAGCAGCTGCTGCGGTTAATAACAATTTGTTTTTGTCAGCCATCTTGATCTTTGACGAAAACTTTGATGACAGTGTAATATCCCTTCTAGCGCTACGTCAAAGATCTTTGTCAAATATATTGGACAGAATATTGGATCACATCTTTGATCAAATCTTTGACAAAGAAATTTGATAGTGTAATACCGGCCTAATCATAGTTGCTATAATGGCATCATGATCGCCGACCCCCGTTTCTATACAGACATTGTCAGAATAAAGTCCGGCCTATTTGTAGCCACAAGGGTTACGATATTTACATTGAGTGTTGGATGTCGAGTTATCTCCTCAAGAAAATTTTCAGAAAACGTATTCAGAAGTACACTGCTTGTCATTAAAATTGCTACACCAAGAAGAAATGAAAATCATAAACGGGTATTCATTGGACAAATATATTATACTAGAACTGACGTGTGATTACAATTTCACGCTACTTCGGTTCATAGATCCTGAGACATCAGTACCCAGAACAACCGCCTCTGGAAGTAATAACGGCCTTCATACGCCTGGGCATTGAGTCAAAAAGAGCTTGGATGGCGTGTACAGGTACAGCTGCCCATGCAGCTTCAACACGATACCATAGTTCATCAACAGTAGTGACTGACGTATTGTGACGAGCCAGTCGCTTGGCCACCATTGACCAGATGTTTTCAATTGGTGAGAGATCTGGAGAATGTGCTGGCCAGGGCAGCAGTCGAACATTTTCTGTATCCAGAAAGGCCCGTACAGGACCTGCAACATGTGGTCGTCCATTATCCTGCTGAAATGTAGGGTTTCGCACGGATCGAATGAAGGGTAGAGCTACGGGTCGTAACACATCTGAAATGTAACGTCCACTGTTCAAAGTGCCGTCAATGCGAACAAGAGGTGACCGAGACGTGTAGCCAATGGCACCCCATAACATCACGCCGGGTGATACGTCAGTATGGCGATGACGAATACACGCTTCCAATGTGCGTTCACCGCGATGTCGCCAAACACGGATGCGACCATCATGATGCTGTAAACAGAACCTGGATTCATCCGAAAAAATTACGTTTTGCCATTAGTGGACACAGGTTCGCCGTTTAGTACACCATCGCAGGCGCTCCTGTCTGTGATGCAGCGTCAAGGGTAACCGCAGCCATGGTCTCCGAGCTGACAGTTCATGCTGCTGCAAACATCGTCGAACTGTTCGTGCAGAGGGTTGTTGTCTCGCAAACATCCCCATCTGTTGACTCAGGGTTCGAGACGTGGCTGCACGATCCGTTACAGCCAAGCGGATAAGATGCCTGTCATCTCGACTGCTAGTGATACGAGGCCGTTGGGATCCAGCACGGCGTTCCGTATTACCCTCCTCAACCCACCGATTCCATATTCTTCCAACAGTCACTGGATCTCTACCAACGCGAGCAGCAATGTCGCGATACGATAAACCGCAATCGCAATAGGCTACAATCCGACCTTTATCAAAGTCGGAAACGTGATGGTACGCATTTCTCTTCCTTAGACGAGGCATCGGAACAACGTTTCACCAGCAAACGCCGGTCAACTGCTGTTTGTGTATGAGAAATTGTTTGGAAACGTTCCTCATGTGAGCACGTTGTAGGTGTCGCCACCGGCGCCAACCTTGTGTGAATGCTCTGAAAAGGTAATCATGTGCGTATCACAGCATCTTCTTCCTGTCGGTTAAATTTCGCGTCTGTAGCACGTCATATTTGTGGTGTAGCAATTATAATGTCCAGTAGTGTACTTCGCATGGCTGTCTGTCTGTACTCCCCACAATGAATCCATAGACATCACAGTCTATACTCGGCAGGTTAATGTAGTATTGCATGATATCAGTATTTACGTGCTACTGGCCGTAGACTTTCTTTGAATGACTCTAGAACTGCCACAGCGGAATCGGATGGCCGGCAAAAACGTCCAACAATTAACTTAGTTTCACCCACACCTGTTATACGCGACCATACGACTTCACTGTCACATTCAACTTCGACCTCAATAGAGACAATATTTTTGTCAACTGCAATGAAAACTCGCCCTCCTATGGGCACTAATCTGTCTTTCTGAACACTGTCACAATTATTCCTAAGTATCTCAGTGCTTTCCACTTCGGATTTCAGCCAGCTTTCAGCCCCAAGAATAATTTGAGAGCGAGAACTTTCCTGGAGGGCAGTACATTCAGTAACTTTATTAGGATTACTTCGACCACATACTGATAAAATTGTGACAGTCTAATTGTCTTTATTCTGAACGTCGATTGACTTCCCTTGCTGTGGATCGACTGACGTGTGTTCATCAGAGCACCTCAAACTACCTCCTGCCTCACATGCACTCCACAAGTACTCTATTACCCGAGTAGCTGCTTCTTTTGTGTACTGCATCCCTGACCTATCAAGGGGAGTCTATAAATCCCCACACCATAACGAAGGTCCAGAAATCTACAGCCAAGACGGTCACAGACTCGACGAAGCCTTTGGTTGAGCCCCTCCACTCGGCTCCAAACCAGAGGACCCCGAACAACTCTGGTGACAATGCTTACGAATTCGGAGCTCTGCCTGCACGCCGCGGGCGAGGCCAGCAGTCGTCATCACCTCCGCCAGCCGGCTGTACGAACTGAGGATCGCCTCAGAACCTATGCGATAGGCGTCGTTGGTGCCGATGTGAGCCACAACTTGCAGACGATTGCATCCTGCATGCTCGATAGCCACGGGCAAGGTGGCCTCCACATCTCGGATGAGGCCCTCCGGCATACATACCGAGTGCACGTTGGCTTTCTTTCCAGCTCAGAACGCTATCTGCCTAAGGGGTTCCATAACGCGCCTAACACTGGAGCTCCCAGAACCAGGAAACCGCTCCCCCTGTCTGCCTGCTGATGTAGCGGCCACCTTTCTACTCACAGGGTGAATGGGCAAGGACGGGGAGCCAGTCTCCACATTGGCCCTCCTCCTCGAGCGACGCAAACGTGTTACCACCCGCCACTCACCCTGCTAGGAGGGCGATCGACCGCGTCGTGTGCGGTAGGAGGTGCCTCGGAAGCAGAGCCCGTGGGCAAACAAGTGACACCTGAGGTGTCCCATGCAACGCACCAGTTTCTCTGCCACCGTTACACCCCGAGGCCTGTAGTAGACTGACCGTAGCCGAGCCGAGAGCACGTTCAGCTGTTCGTGAACTGCGGCCAGCTCCTCTTGCGTCCGCACACAGCATGCACACATACTATCCATACTAGCAAGACTAACTGAAGAAGTGAACTATAAAAGCAGACAACCCTAGATATATGACTTGCTATCCTCCTGATGTGTCACCAATGGACGCTGACGAGTTAGAGAGCTACTTAGCTGGCTGCTCAGTGAGCAACTATTGCGCTAAGGACTGAATGAATTTACACTTACAAAAACGAGTGATTAACCCACCTAAACAGAGAAACATGAAAGAAATTTAATAAATATACTACGTGAAAAACACAAAAAAGGATAAACGCTTAACTTACCGCTCTGTAGACGCACTCGTATCATAGCCGCGACTGGGGCATGACTGACTCTTGCGGCATATGACTGATCTATTTCGTGTGCTAGACTTAGATTTATAAACCTGTGCATACGAGGAAGAAGATACTGCACTACTGCTCTGCGAATGCACCGAAAATGATTTTAGCATTTCCACGCATTTGTCAAGTGTAACCAGACGTTAAAAGTTGTGGAATAGACCAAACTCCAAGCGTAAAAAAGATTAGTAACATTAGCCGCTTGACGTTGCCATAACGCATCTTTTGAGTAACTGCATAGGTGCCTTTAACACGATTAGGGACACTGCCTCCAACAGAAAGGAAGACGAACTTTTTCTGCCCACCAATGCGTCGACCACAAAATACCATCACGCATGGTACAGAAGCAAACAATCTGTCACCGAGGCGCATGAGCACAATGTAGGAAACGCAATAACGTCACGCACTATTGAGACATCGCAGCTGCTTTCATCGCAATGGTATGTACAAGGTGGCAATTATTGCACTACATGAAATAAAATCGTCATAACTTCTCAGCAGTTTCTGTTGGGATGTTCAAACTGCACCGTTGGCCGCGGGGCATGATGGGAATTAGTATGCGCTGTATGGTTTGGTTTAGCGACGAGGCCCACTTTCATTTGGATGCGTTCGCCAATAAGCAAAATTAGCGCATTTGGGGGACTGAGAATCCTAATTTCGTGATTGAGAGGTCTCGTCATCCTCAACAGGTGACTGTGTGGTGTGCAGTTTCCAGTCACAGAATGATCGGTGCGATATTCGTTGATGGCACGGTGACAACCGAAACGTACGTGAATGTTTTGGAAGATGATTTAATCCCCATTATCAAAAGTAACCCTGATTTCGACAAGATGTGGTTCACGCAAGACGGAGCTCGACACCATTGAAGCAGGCGAGTGTTTGATGTCCTGGCGGAGCACTTTGGGGACCGCATTTTGGTTCTGGTGTGCCCAGAGACCACTGGCACCGTCCTCGATTGGCCGACTTATTCTCGAGATTTGAACACATGCGAGTCGTTTTTGTGGGGCTATATTAAAGACAAGGTGTACAGCAATGACCCTAAAACCATTGCTGAGCTGAAAACAGCCATTCAGGAGGCCATCGACATCATTGATGTCCTGACACTTCAGCGGGTCATGTAGAATTTCGCTATTGGTGTGCGCCACATCTTCGCCAATGGTTCAAAATGGTTCGAATGGCTCTGAGCACTATGGGACTCAACTTCTGAGGTCATTAGTCCCCTAGAACTTAGAACTAGTTAAACCTAATTAACCTAAGGACATCACACACATCCATGCCCGAGGCAGGATTCGAACCTGCGACCGTAGCGGTCTCGCAGGTTCCAGACTGCAGCGCTTAGAACCGCACGACCACTGCGGCCGGCTTCGCCAATGAGAGAAAGCATATTGAACATGTCATAACCTAAATCCGAATATCTGTAGTTACATATAAATGTTGAATATAGTGAGAGCACCCCGTAGTTTGTAACTAATTTTCGTTTTCTTTCATATAGTAAGCTCGCACAGTGCATCTTTCGAGCTGCGCGGGATTAGCCGAGCGGTCTAGGGCGCTGCAGTCAGGGACTGTGCGGCTGGTCCCGGCGGAGGTTCGAGTTCTCCCTCGGGCATGGTTGTGTGTGTTTGTCCTTAGGATAATTTAGGTTAAGTAGTGTGTAAGCTTAGGGACTGATAACCTTAGCAGTTAAGTCCCATAAGATTTCACACACATTTGAACATTTTTTTTTCTAACATCTTTCGAGTTGAGAGACAGGGAGCGGACATAGCACCACGTGAAATGCATTCAGGCTGCATAACATCCTGGGACTGTAGTTTCCCTCTGTTTCAGATATGCATGCCTTAAGACGTGGTGCTGACATGTACACTAAAGAGCCAAAGAAACTGGTACACCTATCTAATATCGTGTAGGGCCCCGGTGAGCACGCATTAGTGCCGCAACACGACGTGGCATGGACTCGACTAATGTCTTAAGTAGTGCTGGTAGGAACTGACACCGTGAATCCCGCAGGGCTGTCCATAAGAGTACGAGGGGGTGGAGATCTCTTCTGAACACCACGTTGCAAGGCATCCCAGATATGCTCAATAATGCTCACGTCTGAGGAGTTGGGTGGTCAGCAGAAGTGTTTGATGTCAGAAAAGTGTTCCTAGAGTCACTCTGTAGCAATTCTGGACGTGTGGGGTGTACCATTTTCCTGACAGAATTGCCCAAGTCCGTCGGAATTCGTCATGGACATGAATGGAAGCAGGTGATCAGACAGGATACTTACGTACGTGTCGCCTGTGAGAGTCGTATCTAGACGTACCAGGAGTCTCATATCACTCCAAGTGCACACGCCCCACACCATTACAGAGCCTTCGCCAAATTGAACAATCCCCTGCTGACATGCAAGATCCATGGATTCTTGAGGTTGTCTCGATACCCGTACACGTCCATCCGCTCTATACAATTTGAAACGAGACTTGTCCGACCAGGCAACATATTTCCAGTCATCAACAGTCCAATGTCGGTGTTGACGGGCCCAGGCGAGGCGTAAAGCTTTGTGTAGTGCAGTCATCAACGGTACACGAGTGGTCCTTCGGCTCCGGGAGCTCATATCGATGATGTTTCGTTGAATGGTTCACACGCGGACACTTGTCGATTGCCCAGCATTGAAATCTTGCGGAACGGTTGCATTTCACGTTGAACGACTCTCTTCAGTCGACGTTGGTCCCGTTCTTGCAGGATCTTTTCCCGGCCGCAGCGATGTCGGAGATATGATGTTTTACCGGATTCCTGCTATTCACGGTACACTCGTGAAACGGTCGAACGGGTAAATCGCCACTTCATCGTTACCTCGGAGATGCTGTGTCCCATCGCTCGTGCGCCAACTACACTCCTGGAAATGGAAAAAAGAACACATTGACACCGGTGTGTCAGACCCACCATACTTGCTCCGGACACTGCGAGAGGGCTGTACAAGCAATGATCACACGCACGGCACAGCGGACACACCAGGAACCGCGGTGTTGGCCGTCGATGGCGCTAGCTGTGCAGCATTTGTGCACCGCCGCCGTCAGTGTCAGCCAGTTTGCCGTGGCATACGGAGCTCCATCGCAGTCTTTAACACTGGTAGGATGCCGCGACAGCGTGGACGTGAACCGTATGTGCAGTTGACGGACTTTGAGCGAGGGCGTATAGTGGGCATGCGGGAGGCCGGGCGGACGTACCGCCAAATTGCTCAACACGTGGGGCGTGAGGTCTCCACAGTACATCGATGTTGTCGCCAGTGGTCGGCGGAAGGTGCACGTGCCCGTCGACCTGGGACCGGACCGCAGCGACGCACGGATGCACGCCAAGACCGTAGGATCCTACGCAGTGCCGTAGGGGACCGCACCGCCACTTCCCAGCAAATTAGGGACACTGTTGCTCCTGGGGTATCGGCGAGGACCATTCGCAACCGTCTCCATCAAGCTGGGCTACGGTCCCGCACACCGTTAGGCCGTCTTCCGCTGACGCCCCAACATCGTGCAGCCCGCCTCCAGTGGTGTCGCGACAGGCGTGAATGGAGGGACGAATGGAGACGTGTCGTCTTCAGCGATGAGAGTCGCTTCTGCCTTGGTGCCAATGATGGTCGTAAGCGTGTTTGGCGCCGTGCAGGTGAGCGCCACAATCAGGACTGCATACGACCGAGGCACACAGGGCCAACACCCGGCATCATGGTGTGGGGAGCGATCTCCTACACTGGCCGTACACCACTGGTGATCGTCGAGGGGACACTGAATAGTGCACGGTACATCCAAACCGTCATCGAACCCATCGTTCTACCATTCCTAGACCGGCAAGGGAACTTGCTGTTCCAACAGGACAATGCACGTCCGCATGTATCCCATGCCACCCAACGTGCTCTAGAAGGTGTACGTCAACTACCCTGGCCAGCAAGATCTCCGGATCTGTCCCCCATTGAGCATGTTTGGGACTGGATGAAGCGTCGTCTCACGCGGTCTGCACGTCCAGCACGAACGCTGGTCCAACTGAGGCGCCAGGTGGAAATGGCATGGCAAGCCGTTCCACAGGACTACATCCAGCATCTCTACGATCGTCTCCATGGGAGAATGGCAGCCTGCATTGCTGCGAAAGGTGGATATACACTGTACTAGTGCCGACATTGTGCATGCTCTGTTGCCTGTGTCTATGTGCCTGTGGTTCTGTCAGTGTGATCATGTGATGTATCTGACCGCAGGAATGTGTCAATAAAGTTTCCCCTTCCTGGGACAATGAATTCACGGTGTTCTTATTTCAATTTCCAGGAGTGTATAACACCACGTTCAAACTCACTTAAATCTTGATAACCTGTCATTGTAGCAGCAGTAACCGATCTAACAACTGCGCCACACACTTGTTGTCGTATATAGGCGTTGCCGACCGCAGTGCCGTATTCTGCCTATTTACATACTTCTGTATATGAATACGCAAGTCTATACCTGTTTCTTTGGCGCTTCGGTGTATATGAGTTCAGAGCACACGTTATTACCGCATTTTGGCGGAGAATGTGTTTTTTTCTGTTCTCTGTTGGTAGCTTTGGGGGCAGTTTTGTTGTGAGGTGATCACGACTTCGACAATGCGTGGTTTGGAGTAAAAATTGGTTTATCTTTATAGTTGGAGGCAGGGCCACTAATCATGTTATCTTAACGTCACGCGAATAATTCTATCAGCTTTTTTTCACTTTTTCAGTTTGATTTTGTCTACCAAGTTTTTACTCCTGGTTACACCTGACAGGTGTGACATAATTCGAACTTGGAAGACTTTTCGGTCTAGTTCGTTTTACACATGGCTGTACAAACCGATCTCATCATATTAAAGCAACAATGTGATTGAGAATAACGACAAGACAGTTGTGATTTACTGTTTAACTTGGATGACCTGTAATTGGAGAATAATAATATGTAATGAATTTATATGACAAGTTATGAACCCAGTACTGAACAAAGTTATCTGCAGGCATGTGTTGGACCTTGAGATAGAACGTATAACCATTTCATTTAAATGTTAACAAACTATTTTTTCGACGTGCTTCCATGTTGTGTCAGCTAAAAAATAACTTACGGAACAACTGTGTCTGGTGTTTAACAACGCTCTGCATTTTGTCTTCTCGTGTACAGGTAAACCATCCAGCCAATCATGATTATTATTATTATTATTATTGTTACTATTAACTATGTTCTGTCTGCGTACAGCTTTAACAAACTACACTGAGTCGAACAACTAAAACAAAGAAGTCCTGTATTAAAGCAGGAGAGACATATTCTTCTTACCACAATACCACTGGCAATGTTATTCCTGCGGTGCTGCCTTTCCTATGTATGTAATTTTGTAGTTCACCATTTAAACAAGAACTACAATAGTCAGTACTTTTAGCAAATGCCAACTCGGTAGAAATGCATGTGTGTAGGGACAGGCTGAGACTTGCATCAACGCGAATTCAGTCAGACATTTAATATCGATGTGCACAGAGGGCAGCGTAAGACGTGTTTCCTCGTTGCAAAGGTTTCAATCTCGATGCCCACACACTAATCCTCTCAACAGAGAGCACAGGCCTATAATGAAGAATAAATAGCCTAATAGCAGTGGAGCTCTACAGCTATTGGTTGAAAGAAACGGGGTATGACTGACAGTAGCTGCTGTGGCTGTGCTTCGTCATAATTGAACGACAATGTGTCCGACAGTTGAGGCAGATATCCTGAGATTCTAGGTAGCGTAACACATGTATGTCCTCGTCTGTACAAAAAAAAAAAAAAAAAAAAAAAAAAAAAAAAAAAAATGTTATTAATTTATCACAGTAGGTCACCACATCTGTAAAAATAAAGGCACGTGCCTCGAAGCAGCATAAGTTTAGCTACTGCTCTCACGCAAAATTTAATTTGGTAATAACTAAAAAGCATTCACAAATACTTACTGTCAGACTTCTTTCTCCTGTCTGATTGCTGCTGCCGGTGGCGCTTCGTACTGGTTGCGGGGGGAGGGGGTTGAGGGGGTTCAGACGGTAAATGGCAACATACACGCAGTCTAACTACAAAAATTAAGATTACTTCAACGGTGGGGAGCCGAGCTTGCACATCTTGCACATCATTAGTGTTCTAGAAGCCCCTCCGTGTGTTCGCAAAATGTGTATCACTGTTGGACACTAGGGGAGGCGGAAGAGAGGTGAGGGTTACTTTCGGGAATAATGTCATTAGCCGAGTGCAGTATTCGGCGATTGTGGGAGAAGCTGATGCTGATGTCATCAGTTCTAGGAGTGCTTATGCTGATGTCAGTGAAATTCCCACCAGAACACCAGTTATCCTCTACTTACGTATTCCTACCGAAATATGTCTGTGGTCGGCTGAAAACATTCACAAATGAAAGTTATACGTACGAGCAACAAACACTTTGAGGGAGTTAATGGTTCTTTGCTGGCTGGGCTCCTGTGCCTATTGCAAACGAGCAACTACAGGTTTCTGTGCTCGGCCATCAACATGTGTCAGCGGGCGAACCATTCAACGAAATATCACCGATAAGGGCTTTCGGAACGGAAGGCCCACTCGTATAGTCTTGATGACTGCACAACACAAAGCTTCACGCCTCGCCTGGGCCCGTCAAAACCGACATTGGACTGTCGATGACTGGAAACATGTTACCAGCTTGGACGAGTCTCGCTTCGAATTGTATTGAGCGGATGGATGTGTACGAGTATGAAGACAACTTCATGAATCCACGGACCTTGCATGTCATCAGGTTCAAGCTGGTGGAGGCTGTGTAATGGTGTGGGCCGTGTGAAGTTGGAGTGCGATGAGACCCCTGATACGGCTAGATACGACTCTGACAGGTGGCAAGTACGTAAGCATCCTGTCTGATCACCTGCATCCATTCATGCCCATTGGGCATTCCGACGGAGTTGGGCAATTCCAGCAGGACAATGTGACACCCCACACGTCCATAATTGTTACAGAATGACACTAGGGACACTTTTCTGAGTGAAAATATTTCCGCTGTCCACCAGACATAAACATTTTGAGCGTATCTGGGATGCCTTGCAGTGTGCTGTTCGGAAGAGATCTTCACCCCCTCTTACTCCTATGGACAACCCTGCAGGATTCATGGTGTCAGTTCCCTCCAGCACTACTTCAGAATTAGTCGCGTCCACGCCACGTCGTGTTGCGGCACTTCTGCATGCTCGCGGGGGCCCTACACGATATTAGGTAGGTGTACCAGTTTTTTTGGCTCTTCAGTGTATGTGCACAGGAGTGAACTAGGATCTTCTGAGTGGAGCCAATTCAAAGTGTCCATGCGATATAATGCCACTGGTAGCGATCATTTAGACACAGGCTGGCAATCATCAGAGCTCAGTTTCTCCAACGATTTCCTCGTAGTTGGATGGCATTTGGCAAGCGCAGAGAAAAGCGCCAACATTTCCGAGGCCGTCAGAATCATCTTGTACTTCTGGATATTTGTCGTTGTATATTAATTAATTAAGGAATCTGGTGCAAAGTCTAGTGGTCTTAACCTTGCACCACCACCTCTTCGCTTTTTGCGGCTCACATTGTTAAACAAACAGGATTCGAACTGCCTACATTCGCGGCGAGTTCCCTGTATAAGTGTGTGTTAGTTATCTCGATTATGGAAAAGGGTTGCTTCATAAGTATTGCGGCGTCGTGAGCTTCTAGAGTGCACTCGATATGACACGTCTGTTCCATATCGTTAATTGCTTTAGAAATTGGATGATTGTCAAGTTCAACATATTTGCTGCTTAGAACTCTATAGTTTCACACTCATATCCAGTTAACTGTGCATCAAGAAAATGTTATTATGAAATGTACGTGAGCATTATTTGCGTGAATGATGCAGATCATTGAGTCTCCAGTTATCGCGCTCAGACTTGGTCAGATATCATGATACGCAGCCTACACGCATCCCAGACACCCAGGCCCGGGATGTCAGATTCCGATCAAAGCCACAAGCTAAATAGCTACCGATCCATCGTAGTATTACGAATGCTGGTCGCAATCAAATGGTTCAAATGGCTCTGAGCACTATGGGACTTAACATCTGTGGTCATCAGTCCCCTAGAACTTTGAACTACTTAAACCTAACTAACCTAAGGACATCACACACATCCATGCCCGAGGCAGGATTCGAACCTGCGACCGTAGCAGTCTCGCGGTTCCGGGGTCGCAATCGTTCAGGTGAATAATGAGCTCGTCCGCTATATCACATGAATAAATTAATATATGCAGACACCCAGACTGCTTTCACTTAATTCAGAGACTTACGGATTACACGTCATATTATATCTGTTCCTTCTTACACAGCCCACAACGGGTAAGGTAGACCGGTAATAGAAATCCTCAACCCATGCCTTACGCCTAATACTGAAAAGTAATAATAATAATAATAATAATAATAATGTTAATGTTAAAGGCCGCACTCAGCTTCGCTGCATACGTCAACCGAATGTTTATTGTAGATTACACTGCATGAGATTAGTAACCTTGAAAGAATGTAGATGAACCATTTTATCTGACGAATCACGTTAGAAGATTAGAAGCTTAAAATACGCTCGTTAAGTAGTATCTTCTGAGAACAGTAACCTTATACTGATGCTGCTTGTGGCAATAAATACAGAGTGTTCGAAAATTTCCGTTACAGACTTCTAGGACTAGTAAAGGGGAATGAGTAGATAATAACCCGTGTTCGGATACTTACCGTTTCCGTGCTACAACCATTTGAAAACATCAGTAGAACGAAAAACCAATCCAAGTTGCAAATTTTTACTTTTTACTAATTCGCTGTCTAGTTTCGGGCATAGACCCATTTTCAAATCATCCTACAGGGCAGAAAACCAAAGTTACACTCATGTGTAGTACACTTATTACCAAATTTTTAAGCGTATGGTAAAGATGCAGAACATGTCGTCTCAAACTTACACAACACAGTCGAATATCGCATTTCCGAATATATCAAAAATGTGCAATAAACATTTACAGTGCATACAGATAATTGGCAGTTTACTCCTTCCGCTGTCGTAAGGAAACCTCGACAAGGGGGCGCCCTATCAGGATACAGGAAACCTTCTATTTGTTAAACTGTTTTCCAACCATCAAGAGAAATAATTCATTCTAACCGTACAAGCCAACAATAAAATTAATACTTTTTAAGATCTTTACCAAAAATAAAATCTCAATGAAGGTACCTTTTTTCGAAGTCGTTGCGTAATTGTGGCGAAAAGGATATGCGATGGCGTCGGACGTTGTGTAGAACGATCTTGATAAAGTCGACGGGCAACTGTTCCATTTCTGTGAGCTTCGCCATCCAGAAGGACCATGTCGGTGTATTCTGTACTCAGCCATGTTGCTCTTACACTCCCAGACAGGTGAGTGAGGCTCAAGCTAGGTAGGATAGACGTCAAATGACATCAGCCAATTCGGCGTAAACTCCTCCCCCCCTCCCCCATGACTACCCTGATGCATATCTGCCTAGCAAACATATTTTCAAACGGCTGTAGCACTGAAACGGTACATTTCCGCACGTTCAAAATATTATGTACTCACTCCCCTGTACAAGTTCTAGAAGTTTGTAACGGAAATTTCCGAATACCCTGTACGTGTTGTTGCGGTCTACATTATATACCGATAGTGCATTTAATGTTTCATGTAAAATATTTCCATGCTGCACGAATAATGTGTTAACAAATCATAAAAATCTGAAAGTGTCATTTCAAGAAACGGTCCAGTACCAGTAATGATAAATACGTAAACATTGTATTTTGATCTTATTTTTGGTGAGGGTTAACATGTTTGCTACACCTGTTCCACCATCAGCGGGCCGTTAAAGCATATTCCAAATGATCATTAAGTAACGCACATTTCAGATACATCTATCTGCTAGCGGAATAGGCCTTCTACGTAGGTCTATATAGCACAAATGTAACGTAAGATAGAGCTTTAGAACACTGAGCTAGGATCGAGAGGAAACAGACTTAGTTCCATTCCATCCAGCGAGATTTAGGCTCCTTGGGGAGCATGTATCGATATTATTTTTGAAACACGGAAGATTGCTGTTTCCTGTCCCCGTCCATATTCGCAGTGATCTGGTGACACTTGTCCAGTAGGGAGTTAAACCTTCTGGGTAAAACTTTCATGCTGCAAACATTAGTTGGTTTGGTTCCATGTCCTGTCCTACACAGTTTCAATCTACCTGGAAATTTTAATACAGCGCATACTCCGCTCCAGAGTGAAATATTCAGTCTGGAAACTGTTCCTTATCACTCACTTTGACGGTGAAACTGTTAGCGGATTGCACAGGTCTTTGTGCAACCTTGTTTTGTCAGAATGAACAGTTTGAGCTCCAAAAACCCCTCAAAAACATCACTATTATATCGGTTTACCTATCATTAATAACCTATTATCATTAACATTATCATTATCATTATTATTTCGCAGTTTCACCCATTGAACGGACGCGGTTAACTTGTTATTGGACCTAGTGATCTCGCCTTATCATTAAGCTCCCGAAAGCTTTTACTAAATTCTCGGTGTTCCTTATTCAGTCGTTGTAACAATTTTCTACAATTTTCCTTGTTTAGTTACCGTGTGCATATGTGCTAAGTTGCCAATATGTAAAATGTTTCTTGATTTCTTATGTCTTCTGAGATATTCATTTAACATTAGTGTTGTTAGTTTCGTGTGGGCAGTTAATCTTAACCTTCTTTGAACTGAGTGACCTTAAAAACTTTTGTGTCTGTTTACTACTGTCATTTGAAGATGAGTAACCGCGGAAGTAAGTCCCGTCCCTCCTACATGTACGTATATTTACTTAGAATAGTACAAATATTTGAAACAGATTGAAGCTGATCTAAAATGCAGTGCGCCTCGAGACTGTGACTTCGTGCGGCCACGTCTACAGCTTGTAGGGGTCGTAACCTCAATAATAGGTCGTTTCCTCGAAAGCTAAATCTACATCGAAGTCGAAAGTGCGCAATTAGTAAATTAACTTCACTGTGCTACCTCTTGTTTTAACAGTGTTTGGAGCAGTAATTAACATTTGAAGTGTATACAATGGTGTGTTTACAGTATTCTGCTTTCTATTTCGTAAAAGATTACCATATTTCCGTTCTTTATAGATATATTTCTAATCCTAGGTATAAACTAAATGCTTTTATTTCGTCCATAGTTGAAGTGCCAACAACCAAAAGGGAATTTACGATCCAGTTTAGTGAATTCATGTCAGAAGAATTTGACAAGGAAAGACTTGAATCACTTTCTCCCCACTTACATCTCCCGTATATTTATTTGCAGCGTAGAAAACGGCTTTCACTCACTCTTTATCTGCCTCCGCCCCCCTTTCCATCAAATACGCATACACACACACACACACACACACACAAAAACAGAGCTCCTTTCTTTAGCACATTACTCTTCCACGTCTTTTTCAGTCGGTGGCGTTTGCAGGCAAGTTGATTAGTAGCAGCCATCCGCCCGCATTACGCCGAGTACACGCCCACGAATAGAGGTCACCGCCGGAAATCGAAAATCGATCTCAAGCACGTGCCTTGCTGGGATGTCATTTACGGGGAACAAAGAATGAAACGAAATAATAAGATTATGACTCTTCTCACTTCCGTCAGTACGTTTCATAGGCGTATATCTTTCTGTATAGGCTGACGCTTTGGTGACAAGCTCTTTCTACGTTTACGCTGAGTGAACTTATTTTCCTTAGTCGCTGAGGTCAATTCTGCATCCTGTGGCGCGAATTAGTTGGAAATTTTTCTTTTGCTTGTTCTTATCGCCCAGAATTCGGTGCATTACGTATTTAAACGTTTCCTAGCTATTAATATTAGGTCTCAAATAATGATCCAGTATGATTTTAGATATTGATTCATTATGCTACGGGAAGTCCAATAATACTTCACAGAGCACTTTGCCTACTGTCATGCGTTTGTTTAATGACGTCTTTCAAGTTTTCTTAGTATACTTAGAATCCCTGTACTATGGTTCCGAACGTAAGATTCGACGCGTGTGCCCCCCCCCGCCCCCCCCCCTCCATCCGCGCCCCCCCCCCCCCCCCCACCGTCCGCCCCCGCCACATATATTTAACAATTCTGCACTTGCTTACACCTTCACCAGTTACATGTAAGTGTGAAGGCGTACTTGAGTAACGTGGAAACTGTTTTATTCCTCAATAATGTTCAAAACTGTATAGTGGCGTTATTTGGAGGAGAACAAAATAACGCATTATAGACAATTCCCCGTCTTTCTCTGATCGTATTCCCATAATTTCTTTCGGTAAAGCAATGTGTGTGCACATACTATAGCGTCGTACCATGCAAGTCATGCTCTAATTTTTGCTCGTTACACAACTTGTTTTTAATTTGTTACTTTCCGTTCTATACTTTGTACTACACACTTTCTACTACGCATCTTAACAATATTTCCGTCTTAAAATATTCCTCTTGTATCTAGTTACATGTGTTGCAACGCTACAACAGTCCTTCTGTTACATTACATGTACATCTATACTACGCAAGTCAAATTACGGTGTGTGGCCGAGGGTACTTTGTGTAGCAGTGTCACTGCGCCCTTTACCTGTTCAAGTCGAATACGGTTCGCGAGAAGAACGATTGATTGTACGCCTCCGAGTGGGCCCCAGTCTCTTTTATCTTAATTTTCTTTCTGGGAGATATACGTAGGAGGAAGCAACATATTTGCTGACTCTTCTAGGAACGTACTCTCTCAGAAGTTTAACGCTAGACCATACCGCGATGCAGAACGCCCCTCCTGCAGCGTCTGCCACTGGAGTTAGCAGAGCATCTCCATGGCGCTTTCGCGCTTACTAAATTACCCTTTAACCAAATGAGCTACGCCTCTCTGGATCTTCTGCATTTCCTCCTATCTGGTACGGATCCCATACTGACAAGCAGTATTCAAGTAATGGTCGAACGAGTGTTTTGTGAGCTCCTTCCTTTATTGATGGACTACATTTTCTGAGGATTCTTCCAATGAATCTGTCTGGCTTCTGCCTTACTCGCTATTAATTTTATGTGGTCGTTCCACTTCAAATCGCTCCTTACGCATACTCCTCGATATTATATGGAAGTAACTGCTTCCAGTGATCGATCTGCAATTTTGTTCAAATGTTCAAATGTGTGTGAAATCTTATGGGAATTAATTGCTAAGGTTATCAGTCCCTAAGCTTACACACTACTTAACCTAAATCATCCTAAGGACAAACACACACACCCTTGCCCGAGGGAGGACTCGAACCTCCGCCTGGACCAGCCGCTGCAATTTTGTAATCATGCAATAAAGGGTCTTTCTGTCTATGTGTTCGCAATACGTTACAGTTATTTGTGTTGATGGCCAATTTCCACTCCCTGCACCCAGCTTTGATACTCTGCAGGTCTTCTTGCATTTAGCAACACTTTTCTAGCGTCATCACTTTTCTACATGCAACAGCATCATCTGCAAAATGTTCGTGGAACTTCCTACGTTATCTACTACTCGTGTGTGCGATTTTATCCGAAGGATCTGACAAGTACAACTAGAACGGATTTATTCATCATGAAAAATTTTAGCAACCGTTTTGGTTGTCCCACAAAGCAAATGTTATCTAATAGGTCATTTGTATATGTTGTGAAAAGTAATGGTCTTATAACACCTTCTGGGGCACGCCCGAAGTTACCTTTTCGTCGGAAGCCATCTCTCTGTTCAGAACGACATGCTGTGTTCTTGGTCTGATATTGCATGCGTTCGTATTTTGTTCATCAGGCGACAGTGCGGAACTGTATCGAATGTCTTCCGGACGTCAAGGAACACCAGCTTTGGGCCCGTATCTATTGTTTTCTGAGTCTCGTGGGCAAACAGAATGAGATGGTTTTCACACGATCGTTGTTTTCGGTTTTGTGTCTTCTCGTAGCCACAGTAGGCGCGTTCCATGGTAAACAAGGAGAGGATTTGTTTGGTGGCCGGTATCCTCTTCTGTAACAAAACGACATGCATGTATTAACAGGGTTCTTTATTAACTTGAACAGGAAGCTACTTAACTTAAGATAGCGCAGGTGTTGTGGTACAAGCTCTCTGTAATAGTCCACGTTAGCCTCACAGCTGGTCCACTACTCTGGGCGCTATGTGCAGCCTGAGACAGAGACTCTGCTGCGACTGCAAGTGACTGGGCTGCAACTGAAGACTCGACTCTGTGACTCACTGGATGCCAGACTGTCTGGGCCCTTCAGTCCGCGGTCGATCTAAATATGGCGTTCGAGAGGGCGCTGGCGGTCCGTTGCTTGATAGTCTGTTTTTGGCCTCTCTCCTGATAGACACGTTGCTTGCGCCTACTATCGATCTTCTCGCAACGTCTTTGCCGCCTGCTGTGCTGGCAACAGCTTACGCCAGCACATACGGAACCCGTGTTGGGATGCTACAGAGGACATTTTCGATCTACAAAAATGAGGAGGGCCGGAACAGAACTCCATATATCCACTTTTGCTGTATTTGAGCTGTAGGGGGAGATACGGGAGTAATAATACATGCTGCCACAAAATGATTTTCAGCACAACGCGACATGAAGCGTTTTATGGTGTGTTTCTTCTTTTTATAGCTTGTGGAGCCATTTAGAGATCACTATTTCTTACTTTCTGTATTAACAGCAAATGCGGATCTATCGGTTTTTGTTCCGGCGCCCCTCACATGTAATAGGCGAGCATAAAACATTTTCCAAAATTCTACAACAGAAGGACATCAGAGATATAGACCGACGGTTTTGTGCGTTTATTCGAAGACCCTTTTGGAAAACGAGGATGACGTTCCCTTTCTTACAACCGTTAAGAACGCTTTGGTCCTCTGGAGATCTATTGTACACTGCTGCAAGAAGAAGGGCAAGTTCTTTCGCATACTCGACGTAGAATCGAACTGGTTTCCAGTTAGGTCCAGTCGCCTTTTCTCTGTTGAGCGTTTTCAGTTGCTTTTCTATCAAATGGTTCAAATGGCTCTGAGCACTATGGGACTTAACTGCTGTGGTCATCAGTCCCCTAGAACTTAGAACTACTTAAACCTAACTAACCTAAGGACATCACACACATCCATGCCCGAGGCAGGATTCGAACCTGCGACCGTAGCGGTCGTGCGGTTCCAGACTGTAGCGCCTTTAACCGCTCGGCCACTCCGGCCGGCGCTTTTCTATCCCTAGGTCTCTTATTTCGATATCTGTCATTTTATCGCTCGTGCGACGATGTAAAGGAGGATATTCCTCTGTGCAATAGTTTTGGAAAAAGACGTTTAGTATTTCAGCTTTTTCTGTGTCATTCACTGTTTCAGTGTCATATTGGTCACAGAGTGTCTGGACAGATGGCTTCGATCAGATCACTGATTGAAAATAAGACCACTCAATCAATAGACACTATACTTAATAACTTCCTAACGTACTTCATCATTCCGTCTTGTGGGGCATACATGTGTAATCGGCTGTTTTCGAAGAGCTATAAGTCTTCGAGTTGCGCGGTATGCAGAAAGAGTTGACACAATGTCCGTAAAACATTCACCACTGATACAACTGCAGAAACAAATTCGTTACAGGGTAATACGCTTTAAACAAGGAATTCGATTTTGTGTAAATAGTGGGTAGTAAGAATTATTTTAAAATATACGCAAATGAAATTTCGGCTATAATCATCACAGGCCTAGTCATTCTAACACATAGTTTGTCTGTCAATATAATGAAATGTAGCAGCAGTGAAATACCTACGATCAAAAAAATTGTAATTTAATTTAATTTATTTTCCTACATATCTCGAAGGCTAAGCAACATGAGTTTTGTGAATTGTTTAAAGGTCATTTCTAGCGGTCCAAAGATTTAAAGTCAACGTTTTTAACTCGTCGATGTATTCTAAGCGTCTACGTCTATGTTCAATTATCCCATCCTGGTGAACACAGTGAAAGCTGATAACGACGTCTTCGGCACACCAACACAAACTCCATTCATAAGAAAAAAAGAATAAAACTCTTCAAACGACTTCTGCTGGCGTTAATAGAGGATTACGTGGATTTTAATGGTAGTATCAAAAGTCCAGACAAGATGCCTGAAGAAAATTATGATATAAGTATCACAGATAAGTACTTTTGGAATCTTAATGAAATATAGGGTGTTTATAACGTCGTGCATTACCGTAGTTATCAAATACTGTGAAATGGACACGTCGGCAGTACCATACTGGACTTGGGAGTACTCTAAACTTCATTCCAAACAAGCGCTACACCCACCTCCGTTGGTCAGCAGTAAGCATGTCTAACTGCTACGCGCAAGACCCAGCTTTGCTTCTCGGAACTGCCAGTAAGTTTCCCTTGGTGAGAGAATCGAAAGGGGCTGCACTCTGCCACGTGATACGAATTGCGGTGCCCCCTGAGTGAGAAATAGCTATTTCAAGGTCTGGGAAGCCGACAACGACCGGGAGAGCGGTGTGCTAACTCTATATCCCCACCCACGTGTTGCACTCAACGACACCACTGGCAGGGGATGAGACGGCGGTACCCAATGGACCGACAGGGCCAATAGAACACAGGGATTAGCGACCACAAGGCAGTTACTGCTAGGCTGAATACCGTAACACCCACAACAATCAAAAAGAAACGCTAAGTATATCTATTTATAAAAGCTGATAAAAATGTTCTTAGGGCCTTTTTAAGAGACAGTCTTCACTTCTTCCGATCTGATCATGTAAGTGTAAAAAAGTTGTGGAATGTTTTCAGAGAGATAGTATCGACAGCAATTGAGAGATATATACCACATAATTAATAAGTGTGTGGTGTCAGCGCCAGACACCACACTTGCTAGGTGGTAGCCTTTAAATCGGCCGCGGTCCGTTAGTATACGTCGGACCCGCGTGTAGCCACTATCAGTGATTGCAGACCGAGCGCCGCCACACGGCAGGTCTAGAGAGACTTCCTAGCACTCGCCCCAGTTGTACAACCAACTTTGCTAGCGATGGTTCACTGACAAAATACGCTCTCATTTGCCGAGACGATAGTTTAGCATAGCCTTCAGCTACGTCATTTGCTACGACCTATCAAGGCGCCATTATCAGTTACTATTGATACTGAATCATGTACCGTCCAGACCGACGTTCACCATTAATGGATTAAAGTTAAGTATTGCACCAGCTACGTCCGTTTTTCTAAATTCTAATTTCCTTGTCCTGTTCCAGACCTCACGCCAGCCTGCGTGAGCTAAAACGCGTGCCTTTCGGCCTCCTCTAGTAACACGGTATTGGCTCTCCTGCCAACCAAAACACTGGCGACGAGGTACAACCGCGTTCTTATCGATATTGCCCTGATTTACTTGTGTAATAGCTTCGCCACAATCTCCAGATGTACTGTCCGAATTTTATTGCTTACAGAATCAGCAGACGCAGGCCTTACTGGATGCCCTTGGACAGCTCGTCCAGGGTCAACGGGCAATGCAAAACGATGCGGTAGCCACCGCTCCACCGCTAACACAGCCATAACACGCACCATGTGATAGTCAAATTATTTCCCCGACGCGACGTAGCAACTCTGTCCTACGAAGAAATTTTGTCTGCATTAGATGCATATTTCAAAGAATCAGTCAATGTAGTTGCAAAAAGGTATACCTTCCTTTGTACAAAACGTACGGCAGGTCAGACTAATTGGGAGTGGGTTGCAACCTTGCAAGGCCTTACTAGGGATTGTGCTTTTGAGTGTCAATGTGGATACTATGGTTCGTGATGCAATTGCACAGAACGTTTCTGATGTTCGTATATGGGAACAAATTTTGAAACTAGTCAGTCCCTCCCTTCAACAAGAGATGGACATATTGGATCGGCAGGACACACTTGACTTTGCTCAGGAATCATTTGAAACTTCACCAGCCGTGTGTCAGGTTAACCGGCCCACCGGGCGAGCTGCACGGAGCAGTAAACAGCCCTCCCGCCCTGCGCGCCGCTGCCGCCAGGCTCTCAGCCACGTGTGCCGCGAAGGTAAGCAAATGCAGTGCTAAAATCATGCCCGCAGTGTCCTACTAGACATTCGCGTGAGAATTGCCCGTCACGGCGGGCTATTTGCCTTTTTTTGTATTAAAAAAGGACGTGTTCAAAGTGTTTGCCAGAAAAAGCTCAGATCGGAAACTCAAAATCATTCCAGGACCTTTGCTTCGCGCCGGAATCGGAATCGATCCAAGGATACTCAGGCACGTGAAACTTCGCCCATGGAAATTCATGTAGTTCTTTCCACTCCGCTCAGTGCCACTCTCTCTAACAGTGACTGTGTTCGTCCCACAAATAGTGTGCATCGACATCGCCGGAAATCCCATCAAGTCGCAAGTGATTTTGTACCAGTGTCAGTTCACGTTGCACGAGACAGTCGCTCTTATCATCAGCAGGACAATAAACTTTTTGTAGACTTGGACATTAACGGCACAGTGATACCATTCCAGCTCGATACCGGAGCTGCCGTTTCACTGATCAATCGAGACACGTACAAACAGCTGGGCACACCTCCGTTGCGTGCCGCAAATATTAAGCTAACTAGCTATTCAGGTCAAAATATCCCTGTGTTAGGACAGTGCAGCCTTCTTGCAACATACAAAGCACAAACAAAACTTGTGTCATTTTACGCCCTTCGTTCTTCTTCTGCAGTGAACTTGTTTTATTTCGATTTATTTCAGTTGTTTAACTTGTCTATAGTAAATCAGGTCCTATCAGTGAACCAGGCTGTGCCTTCAGACAGTGGTTCTTGTCTATGTGAAGAATTTGCAGACATTTTTGCACCGGGCTTTGGTTGCGCTAAGAACTATAAAGCACATTTGGAACTGAAAGTAAACGCGCACCCCAAATTTTTCAGAGCGCGCAATGTTCCCCACGCATTGCGTGATGAGGTCGCAACAACATTACACGATTTGGAATCACAAGGTGTAATTGAACGTGTGCAGGCTTCTCTCTGGGCCTCACCCTTAGTAATTTTGCCAAAACCTTCCGGAAAATTGAGACTTTGTGTGGACTTCAAGGCAACAGTGAATCCGCAACCAGTGATTGCAACTTTTCCTTTACCCCACCCGGAAGATCTTTTTGACAAACTGTGCCCGGGAAAATATTTTTCGAAGTTGGACCTCGCAGATGCGTACTTGCAAATACCGGTGGACGAAGAATCCCAGCGCGTTTTGGTGGTTCACACGCATCTTGGTTTGTATCGATTCAAACAACTGCCATTCAGGTGTGCATCCGCCCCTGCATTGTTTCAGCAATATCTACAAACTGTTTGTGCGTCAGTCCCTACTGCAGCAAACTATCTGGACGATATTGTGATCTCCGGAAAGACGGAAGAAGAACATTTAGCCTCTCAGAACATTATTTCAGGTCTTCGCTTGCGGAAGGACAAATGTGTGTTTTGTTGCTCGTGACTTGCCCTACCTGGGACATGTCCTCAATGCCCAAGGCATACATCCCAGTCCCGAGCACCTCCGTGCCATACACGACTTGCCTTCACCGCAGAATTTGAAGCAGCTACAGAGTGTGCTGGAAAAAATTATTATCACCGTTATATCCCACACGCCTCTTCCATTTTCGCTCCACTTCATCGCTTACGACGTAAAGGTGTTCCGTTCGTCTGGACGACGGAATGCGAACGCGCCTTTCGCCAGTTGAAATCGGCGTTGCTTTCCAATACTTGCCTTACGCCATTCGATCCCCGGAAGCCCCTTTTGTTGATGGTGGATGTGTAGTGGACTGACAAGGCAGCCAGTCCACAGAGACGGGTAGCCGAAAGGGCACACGTACACACACGCCGACTGGCGCGAAGTCTGGAACAGGATACGTGATGAATGTGATAAAGAAAAGAACGTAGCTACTAGAACACTTAACTTTTATATCGTCCTTTGGTATACAGCATTCTTGATGATACAAGTGAGACTATCTTGAGATACACGCAATGGTACAAATGGCGCCTTGCTAGGTCGTAGCCATTAACTTAGCTGAAGGCTATTCTAACTGTCTCTCGGCAAATGAGAGAAAGGCTTCGTCAGTGTGGTCGCTAGCAACGTCGTCGTACAACTGGGGCGAGTGCTCGTACGTCTCTCTAGACCTGCCATGTGGTGGCGCCCGGTCTGCGATCACACAGTGGCGACACGCGGGTCCGACATGTACCAATGGACCGCGGCCGATTTAAGCTACCACCTAGCAAGTGTGGTGTCTGGCGGTGACACCACAGGATGCATCGGATTTCGGGATCGGTGCTGTGCTTGCGCACAAAGATGGATCGCACGATCGCCCTATTGCCTTTGCGTCCAAATTGCTCTCGTCTGCGCAAAGAAATTATTCACAGATCGAGAAAGAAGCATTGGCTCTCGTATTTGGTGTTACAAAGTTTCATAATTTCTTGTATAGTCGTCACATTACCATCATCACAGACCACAAACCTTTGACATCGCTTTTTCATCCGAACAAGCCTGTACCTCCACGTACAGCGCAGAAATTCATTTGCTGGTCTATTTTCCTCTCGCAGTACCGCTACGATATATTGTATCGGTCCACTGCTCAGCACGGAAACGCCGATGCGTTGTCCCGTTTGCCTGTTCCTGAGGATAGAGCATTCGATTCCTCTGAACTTGCTTGCATGTTCATTGATTCGGCAACTGATGACGTGGTCGAATCCTTTCCGATTGATTTTCGTCGTGTAGCTATTGCCACAGCTGCCGACCCTGTCCTTCCTACCGTTCTGCGTTTTGTTGCTACGCAATTGCCCTTTTCAAAGTCACGGATCGGGGACCCGTTGGTTCGCCGATTTGTTGTTCACAAGGAGAGACTTTTTGTTCGACGTGGTGTTTTGCTGTTGCTTTCTGATAATGATCAGTCCAGGGTCGTGGTCCCACGTTCGTTACAGTGCTCTGTCTTACAGCTTATCCACCAAGGACATTGGGGTGTAGTGATAACGAAACAACTTGCTCGTCAGCACTGTACTTGGTTCGGAATTGATGCTGTGATTACGCATATGTGCTCTTCTTGCATGGTGTGTGCCGAACAACAATCAGCACCACCGCGGAAATTCTTTGCATGGCCAAAAGCTACTTCCTCTTGGCAACGCTTGCCCATCGATTTTGCTGGTCCATTCTGGAATGCTCGATGGTTGGTTGTGGTCGATTCATTCAGTAATTTTCCTTTTGTTGTCCGGATGTCTTCCACGACGTCATCTGCCACCATCCAAGCGTTATCTGCTATCTTTTGCATTGAAAGTCTTCCACAGTCTATTCTTTCCGACAATGGCCCACAATTCATGTCCGCAGAATTTCAGTCATTCTGCAAGGCCAATGGTATTCGACATCTGACGTCCGCGCCGTTTTCGCCACAGTCAAACGGTGCCGCTGAACAATTGGTCAGGACTTTCAAGTCACAGATGTTGAAGTTAAAAGAGTCGCATTCTCGGGAGGACGCGTTATTGCCTTTTTGTCCTCGTATTGCTCTCAGCCCCGAGATGGTCGCTCGCCGGCTGAGTTGCTCCACGGTCATCATCATCGAACCTTGATGTCTTTGCTACATCTGCCGCATCAGGTTCCTGTGCAGCGGCAGACACCTGCTTTTGCTCCAGGCGACGTTGTCTACTATCATCACTACGGAGGTTCACGGCGTTGGCTCGAAGGGCGCATTCTTCACTTCCTCAGACGCGCTATGTATCTGGTTTTGGGGGCCTCTGGTGAGGTGCGCCGGCATCTCAACCAGCTGCGCCTCTGTCGTCGCATGGGATCTGCCGCTCGCCGTCTGCTTTCAGCGACGGTGCCGTCCGCTCAGCGCCCTGGGGACCCATCTACTAGCTCGCCTCAGCCCCAGGTGTTACCGACGCTGCCTTCCATTTTGCCCCATGGCGACGGGCCGCCGCCACCGCCGCCGCCGCCTGTTCTCCCGCCGGCGACGCCCGCAGTGGACGCGTCGCTGCAACCGCCGGGCGCCTCCCTGGGTCACGCGCCGCCGATCGCTTCCCGTGACCAGTTGTCCTCCGACATGGAACTCTTGCCCGCTCCGGCCCATATGTCGTCTTCGCCCGTCGGGTGCCCCGGCCCGATGGAGGTCGACCCTTCGGCCCCTCCTGTCTCTCTGCGGGCGCATACACCGCATGTTGGCGTGCACCCTGGAGCAGGTTTTCATGCGTTTCCTAGCTCCCCTCGGTCCGAATGGCAGGGTGCGGGTGGCACAGCCTCGCCTGTTGTTAGGCTCCCCACCTCGTCGCATACGTCAACATGGGGTCCTCCCCACGGCGGGCGGAAAGCCTTATGCCACAACCGTACGCCGATTTGCGGGGGAGGAATGTGGTGTCACCGCCAGACACCACGCTTGCTAGGTGGTAGCCTTTAAATCGGCCGCGGTCCGTTAGTATACGTCGGACCCGCGTGTCGCCACTATCAGTGATTGCAGACCGAGCGCCGCCACACGGCAGGTCTAGAGAGACTTCCTAGCACTCGCCCCAGTTGTACAACCGACTTTGCTAGCGATGGTTCACTGACCAAATACGCTCTCATTTGCCGAGACGATAGTTTAGCATAGCCTTCAGCTACGTCATTTGCTACGACCTAGCAAGGTGCCATTATCAGTTACTATTGATATTCTGATTCATGTACCGTCCAGACCGACGTTTACCATTAATGGATTAAAGTTAAGTATTCCACCAGCTACGTCCGTTTTTCTAAATTCTAATTTCCTTGTTCTGTTCCAGACCTCGCGCCAGCCTGCGTGAGCTAAAACGCGTGCCTTTCGGCCTCCTCTAGTAACACGGTGTTGGCTCTCCTGCCAACCAAAACAGTGATGGTACTGATCCCCCATGGTACACAAAATGGGTCAAATCGTTGTTGCAGAAGCAACGAAAAAGCATGCCAAATTTAAAAGAACGCAAAATCCCCAAGATTTGCAGAGTTTTACAGAAGTTCGACGTATGGCGCGTACGTCATGTAGGGAAGCAGCCTACTCACGACGTAGTAAATTCACATCAGTCTTTGCATTGTGTGCCAGCCTAGTCTGCTGTAACTAGCTCTGACGTCATAAATGTTGCGCAATACTTTAAAAGTCAAATAAATAACCTAAAATGTTTCTAGCATGTCAGGAGTAATACTAAATTAATATGTGTTGAATATCAGTTCGATAACTTTAACCATTTTCGAAATTTGTACGTTTTTCTGTAAAAATCATTGGCGCAACAGAAAAGAGCTAGAGAGTTAAAAATTTATAATTAAATTCTTTTTTCATAATTATTTAATAGAAACAGTACTTTGGATCTCACAAATTAAGATTTTAGTTGAAATTCATGATTTTCTGGTTTTTGTCTTAAAAAGGAAGCAAGATAGATTAAGTAGGCTAATAAATAAGGCTAGGATGTTTATATTTAAGTAGAATGGAGATCCGCTATAACCGTAAGGATGTGAGAAGTTTCATTTGAATACCTATAAAACTATAGCGATAGCGTATCTCCAAAGGGCCAGTTCAGAGCTCGTCTTCTGCGTTCAGTGTAATTAAATTAATTCTCTCGCCCAAAATATTTAACTTAGCCACGTCAAACGTTTATTATGATTACTTACCTGTGTGCTAAATGCACATTTAAATTAAGAGCTTCATCGGCCATCAGCAAAAGAAGCTATGATTTATTCGGTAACTTAATGTGGTGCATTACTAGCCCAGCGGCTAGTTGGGAGAGCCGATTTGATCAGGCGTTCCCTTAGCCGTTCGCACCACGGCTTTATATATAAGAACGCTGCGAGAGGAAGCAAGGCCCAAGTTCTCTCCAGACGCTGAATAGCACGTCATCTGTGTCGGGAGTCGCGTCGCGTCGCGTCGGTATCATTGCTACAAACAGCCTCGGATGCCGTATTAAGTTACTCGGAATACGCGTAACCATGAAATCATTTTCGTGTGAAGTGTTAATTCTGGGTTGACTTTAATTATCGATCTTCAGTTTGCGTATGTCGTATTTTCACGTGCCGCCGCGGGACAGACATTCTACCAATTATTTAGCATGGCGTTTGATGAACCTTATCATCAAATTATGGCGAGCATTCATTTAAATATTTAATTTGGACAGTATAGTGGCATCAGCGCATTAGACTCTGAACTACTCTGTTAGTTAGATTGTGTGGATACTTTTGTTTTCATCTGTGACTTTCAGAATACAGAACGTTTTTTTTTTTTTTTTTTTTTTTTTTTTTACGACCGTTTTTGATTATAAATCCCGGACAATCTCCTAATTCCTCAGCGCTCTAAGCTGTAACTATAAGTGTATTCTCAGATGAAGTGGGCACTAGGAATTCTAATTACAGGCTTCACGTTTTGCTAATCACTTTCTGGTAGCCAATATTGTAGTTAGAGAGCCAGTGTTGAGAACGGCGAAAGACAGCATAAATAACATTGTAAATAATAGGAATTGGTTTTACATTCTACAAAACAAACATTTATGCAACAGTAAACAATTAATTCCACCAGCCGCCCCACAGTCAGTGCGAAATCTGGCAGAAAACCCAAAGATATTCTTGTCATACATAAAGCACACCAGTGGCAAGACGCAATCAATACCTTCACTGCGCGATAACAACGGTGAAGTCATTGATGACAGAGCCACTAAAGCAGAGTTATTAAACACGGGTTTTGGAAACTCCTTCACCAAAGAAGACGTAGTAAATATTCCTGAATTCCAATCAAGAACAACTGCCAAGATGAAAGACATAGAAGTATCCAGAATGAGATTTTCACTCTGCAGCGGAGTGTGCGCTGATATGAAACTTTCTGGCAGATTAAAACTGTGTGCCCGACCGAGACTCGAACTCGGGACCTTTGCCTTTCGCGGGCAAGTGCTCTACCAACTGAGCTACCGAAGCACGACTCACGCCCGGTACTCACAGCTTTACTTCTGCCAGTACCTCGTCTCCTACCTTCCAAACTTTACAGAAGCAGGAGAGCTTCTTCGTTGGGGGGGGAGGGGGGGGGGGAGGAATAGAGAATAACGATGATTGGATGTTGGGCTGATTGATTTGAATGGACGTGGATCTGCTTCAGACTGTAGTATCTGTATCTAGTTTGGAGACGTACCACACTGCACGCATTTCCACCGTATGGTCGAAACACGGTCCTGTTGCACTAACTCAGGTCGTTCTGTTTCGACACGGGTTGCAGAAGGTGGTGGATATGTCTTTCTCCGACTTCTATGCAGTTCGAGCCTAAATTGCAACGATCACAAGCGGAAAGCTGTAGAAATGGGAGCAGTTGCTAGATGCGTAGGGGGTGACTAAAACGACACTGGAATTTTACTGTAGGAGCTAGGTTCGGGAAAGGTGACTCTTTCTGGGATATGGGAGTGCCAGAAATATGATTGAGTATCGGTTGTAATCATTAAAGGAATTGTCAATAGGATCCAATGTAGGTATGTGCTTGAATGAAAAGACCTGGTTCCAAATCATGGACATCATTTCTAGTGGATAGCGTAACACTAGCGATCTGAAAAGCTAGTGTACATTTCTGTACATTTCTTACGACATCAATAAGAATACCATTTACTACCATTTGTCATCCTTCACAATCAGTCATTGCCTACAACTCAGTGGATATATAGGAGAACCTCTGACATGATATCGAGACAGAATACATTACACATGCTGGATAAATATCTAGCGGCGTGAGGGCGTCGCAAATACCTACTTCATACCATGTTCCTTAGCCGAATAATTTTCAAAATTAAGTGATTTTATCACGAGTTTGCGTCGTGGGCTACGTGTAAGCACACTGCTGGTCTGATAATATACACTCCAGCGATCACCGTCTGGGTAATTGTCCGGATAGAAAAACCACCTCATTCAGAGGTAATGTCGTACCTCGATTTATAAGGCCAGTATAGCTTTTAACATGGATTCTTGTGTGCACCTGTAGAACCATGACCGCTTATGACAGTAACATATATTAGTTGTTGGGATTGAGTTTTTTTAACATCTGGCCGATTACGCCTCTCTTTCTAGGACACACAAGAAAAACTTATGAGACATGTCCAAAAATGGTTCAAATGGCTCTGAGCACTATGCGACTTAACTTCTGAGATCATCAGTCGCCTAGAACTTAGAACTAATTAAACCTAACTAACCTAAGGACATCACACACATCCATGCCCGAGGCAGGATTCGAACCTGCGACCGTAGCGGTCGCTCGGCTCCAGACTGTAGCGCCTAGAACCGCACGGCTACTCCGGCCGGCGAGACATGTCCACCCATGGTTGATTTTCTCTCAGTATTATTTCGCATCGCCAGCTATCAGCTATTGACGAAGTATTATACTTAGTAGTAGGGGCTGTGTGATATGTTAACGTTGAGCATCAGGCTTATAAAGTATGTGTTTGTGTTCCAACATGTGCAAAGGAAATGACTATGTCCAGTTGTAAGGAATGTATGGATTTGCATGGGGTACTGTGATAGTATGGGAAGAGTATGTCAAGTCATAAGAATGGTACTGATATTTCTGTTTCCAGAGCCACAGCCATCAACAGGGTGTATTTCCGATACTTCACTCATTGTCAAACGTCGTTCAACTGAGACCGAGATCGTAACATTTAGTTGTAGGTACAGGGATAAAAATATATGTAACCGATTTCTTAGGATAAACATTCTACCTGTGTGTGCTCAGCCTGCAGCGCCAGTGACCTACGGTGTGGTGATTCACGTTCCCGTTAACAAAAAAAGTGGTTCAAATGGCTCTGAGCACTATGGGACTTAACATCTGAGGTCATTAGTCCCCTAGTACTTAGAACTACTTAAACTTAACTAACCTAAGGACATCACACACATCCATGCCCGAAGCAGGATTCGAACCTGCGACGGTAGCGGTCGCGCGGTTCCAAACTGAAGCGCCTAGAACCGCTTGGCCACAACGGCCGGTTCCCGTTAACAGTAGGTGCTGTTAGGCTGGAGATGCCTGTTGCAATGTAGGAATGTAGATGAAGTAACCGTGTTGTCCTCTAGACGACCGAATAGCGAACTAATACTTAGTACATGTTGGATAGCTTTCGTGATTGCGTAGAAATTTGAGAAGATTAAATATGGAGGTGCGTTTGCGCTGGATCGTTATTCCCTCCCATGTAAATTGTTCGGTTAACTACTTCTGAACATTTCGCGCCTTTATTAAGTTGAGGGAAGATCGATTGTGGTGTGTGCATCTAGCGTGTGGAAGACACGTTTGCGCGGGATTAGCCGAGCGGTCTAGGGCGCTGCAGTCATGGACTGTACGGCTGGTCCCGGTGGAGGTTCGAGTCCTCCCTTGGGCATGGGTGTGTGTGTTTGTCCTTAGGATAATTTAGGTTAAGTAGTGTGTAAGCTTAGGGACTGATGACCTTAGCAGTTAAGTCCCATAAGATTTCACACACATTTGAACATTTTTGAAGACACGTTTGCCGGTTCTCTAGACATGAGAAACACTTTAGTTGACCTTGTAAATTATAGGGATGATTTGGAATCTACTACATCACCGACATCAGTATTCGAGAGTGGAAATATCTGTTTCCTCTATTTGTTTCGAGTTGCCGAGTAAATATCTTCGCAGACGAGACAAGTTTCTAGTTAGTCAGTGGTTTACAGCACGCCCAACCTAGCTAAAGTTTCGGGTTTGTAGATAAATAATTTCGAGTCTATATCTTGGGGATTATGTTGCGCTAGCGATCGATAGGATGCTGCCTAGTGCTTGATATCGAGAAGTACCGCGAAAATGGTCTAATATTATGGCGAACCATGCGAAAATACGTGTTATTGTAATCCCCGAGTCTGGAGATGTGTGTAGGAAAAGTGAGCAAGCAAGGAAGCAGGTTTGGAGCAGAAAAAGTAACGTGTTTGTGCCTAGGGGAAACGAGCCCAAATTTGTAGAACAGTTCTGAGAGCGACTTTGGTCTGCTGAGGGTGCTCTGGTCGCACATTGAGGGAGGATGACTTGTGATCATCGGCTGCGGGAAAATATCTAGTGCTGTGAGGAGTATTTACAGTACTGTCCGTATTCAAGGTATATGTATGGATGATGTAAAAGGAATGACTTTGTTTGGTGCAGGATACGAATTGTATGTTTACTACATCGACACAGTATGTGGTGATATATTGCTGGGTTGGAGATAGGTTTCGCGCAGTAATATTCAAGCTCTTGTCCACGGTGGAAGAGCAGTGTAAATGAGTAAGAATCTTTCCGTATTTGATGATATGTATGGTAGTTTGTAAGATTTAACTGCCAGTGCAATATGGCGATATGTGTAAAATAACCGCTGGAAGTCTCGTCTGCAGAAAGAAAAAAGTCAGACGGGGCTTCGATACCAGCGACAACAGAAATTCGGCGGGTAAATTCGATAAGAGCTAGTCATAATGCTCGATTCATTCACATCCTTGGTGCTGGGATATAGGAGCCTCTACATAGCGGATGGGACGATTGTATGCGTTAAAAGCACGAAGGGTAACATGTGATAGACTGGGTAGCACGTTTGGTCCGCGAGAAAGACTGCATTCTACGTTATTCTGGGTTATTTTCGTAAACAGGTTCTGTTAGGGCAAGAATTTTTGTGCATAAAAGCTGAGACATCTAGAAAGCGAGCTTTAACTACACTCCTGGAAATGGAAAAAAGAACACATTGACACCGGTGTGTCAGACCCACCATACTTGCTCCGGACACTGCGAGAGGGCTGTACAAGCAATGATCACACGCACGGCACAGCGGACACACCAGGAACCGCGGTGTTGGCCGTCGAATGGCGCTAGCTGCGCAGCATTTGTGCACCGCCGCCGTCAGTGTCAGCCAGTTTGCCGTGGCATACGGAGCTCCATCGCAGTCTTTAACACTGGTAGCATGCCGCGACAGCGTGGACGTGAACCGTATGTGCAGTTGACGGACTTTGAGCGAGGGCGTATAGTGGGCATGCGGGAGGCCGGGTGGACGTACCGCCGAATTGCTCAACATGTGGGGCGTGAGGTCTCCACAGTACATCGATGTTGTCGCCAGTGGTCGGCGGAAGGTGCACGTGCCCGTCGACCTGGGACCGGACCGCAGCGACGCACGGATGCACGCCAAGACCGTAGGATCCTATGCAGTGCCGTAGGGGACCGCACCGCCACTTCCCAGCAAATTAGGGACACTGTTGCTCCTGGGGTATCGGCGAGGACCATTCGCAACCGTCTCCATGAAGCTGGGCTACGGTCCCGCACACCGTTACGCCGTCTTCCGCTCACGCCCCAACATCGTGCAGCCCGCCTCCAGTGGTGTCGCGACAGGCGTGAATGGAGGGACGAATGGAGACGTGTCGTCTTCAGCGATGAGAGTCGCTTCTGCCTTGGTGCCAATGATGGTCGTATGCGTGTTTGGCGCCGTGCAGGTGAGCGCCACAATCAGGACTGCATACGACCGAGGCACACAGGACCAACACCCGGCATCATGGTGTGGGGAGCGACCTCCTACACTGGCCGTACACCACTGGTGATCGTCGAGGGGACACTGAATAGTGCACGGTACATCCAAACCGTCATCGAACCCATCGTTCTACCATTCCTAGACCGGCAAGGGAACTTGCTGTTCCAACAGGACAATGCACGGCCGCATGTATCCCGTGCCACCCAACGTGCTCTAGAAGGTGTAAGTCAACTACCCTGGCCAGCAAGATCTCCGGATCTGTCCCCCATTGAGCATGTTTGGGACTGGATGAAGCGTCGTCTCACGCGGTCTGCACGTCCAGCACGAACGCTGGTCCAACTGAGGCGCCAGGTGGAAATGGCATGGCAAGCCGTTCCACAGGACTACATCCAGCATCTCTACGATCGTCTCCATGGGAGAATAGCAGCCTGCATTGCTGCGAAAGGTGGATATACACTGTACTAGTGCCGACATTGTGCATGCTCTGTTGCCTGTGTCTATGTGCCTGTGGTTCTGTCAGTGTGATCATGTGATGTATCTGACCCCAGGAATGTGTCAATAAAGTTTCCCCTTCCTGGGACAATGAATTCACGGTGTTCTTATTTCAATTTCCAGGAGTGTAGTTTTAATGGAAAGTTGGTTTACTCACGCAAATCGAGTTGCGAAACGACGTGATATATAAGTAAAATCCATGTTCACTTGCAGGAAAGGCAAATGGCGGATTAAAGTTTCTTAGGAGAGTTTTGGGATAGTGTGCTGCACTTAAAGTATCTGATCAAAAGTATCCAGACGCCTCTTAGTGGATATCAATAAAGAGGTGTGTCTGAATGTCTGTGGACGAATGGCAGACCATTCTTAGTCACGAGCCAGAACCAAGGAAGGTAATGGTGTAGTAAGCTGAGTCTTGGAGTGTAGTCGACGTTCTATATTTTCCTAAAGGATGTTCCATTGGGTACAGATCGGGACTCGAGGCAGGCTTGTCCATTTCTACATCTGCGCCTACACTCTGTGAAGCACCGTGAAGTGTATGGCAGAGGATAAATGCCAATATACCGGTTATTACGGTTTTATCCCGTTCTACTTACACAAGAAGGGCAGAAGAATAATAGTTCAAATTAATAATTAATCTAAACTAATCTTGTCCTCACGATCGCTATGAGAGAGACATGTAGAGGAATACAGTATATTCTTAGAGTCATGATTTAAAGCCGCTTTCAGAAACTTAGTTAGTGGACTTCGTCAAGACAGTTTCCGTCTATCTTCAAGAGTCTGCCAGTTCAGTTCTTTTATCATCTCTGTGACTCTCCTGCAGGTCAAAAAAACCTGTGACTATTAGTGCTGCCCTTCTCTGTATACGTTCAATGCCACCCTTAGTCCTACTTGGTACAGGACCCACACACTTGAGCAACATTCTAGGATGGATCGCACAAGTGATCTGTAACTATACTGGTTGCAATTCCCTAGAATTCTACCAATAAACAGAAGTCTGTCGCCTACTTTACCTACATCTGAGCCTATGTGGTCGTTCCATTTCACATCCCTACAAAGTGTTACACCCAGGTATTTGTATGAATTGACCGATTCCAACTGTCATATTATAAGCATACAATATTACGTTTCTTCGTTTCGTGAAGTGCATAATTTTACATTTCTGGAATTTAAAGCAAGTTGCCAATCTATGCACCACTTTCAAATCTTTTCACGATCGGACTGAATATCTGTGCAGGTTATTTCAGACACTGTTTCATTATAGATGTCTGCATCAGCGGCAAAAAGCCCGACGCTACTGTTAATGTTGCCAGCAACACCATTAATGTACGGAATGAACAGCAAGGGACACAACACACTCTCTGGAGTACACGTAAAGTTACTTCTACATCTGTCGATGATTCTCCATCCAAGATAACGCGCTGCGCTATCCCTGCAAAGAAATCATCAGTCCAGTCACAAATTATGTCTGATACCCGATGCAATCGTAGTTTTGGTAATAAGCGTAGATGCTGTACGGAGTCAAATGATTTTCGGAAATATTGCATCTACATAACAGCCTTGAGCCATGGCTTTGAGGATGTAATGTGAGAAAAGTGCGAGTTGGGTTTCACATGATCTATGTTTTCGAAGTCCATCCAGGTTGCCATGGAGGAGATAGTTGTGATCGAGATGCCTCATTATGTTTGAGCTCAGAATATGTTCCAAGATTCTACAAGAAATGAATGTCAGGGATATTGGATGGTAGTTTAGTGGATCAGTTCTGCTACTCTTCTTGCAGGAATCTGTGACTTGTGCTTTCTTCCAGCCACTGGGCACAGCTATTTGTTCGAGAGATCTATGGTAGATTATGGTTAACAGAGGGGCTAACTCGGCTACAAATCGGGTGTAGAATCTGATAGGGATTCCATCAGGCACAGAGGATTTGTTCAGTTTTATCGATTTCAGCTGTTTTCCAACACTGCTGACACTAACATCTATTTCACTCATCTTTTCAGTGGTGCGAGAATTAAACTGGGGCAACACTCCCGGGTTTTCCTTCATAAAGGAACATTTAAAAACAGAGTTAAGTATTTCTCCTTCCGCTTTGCTACTCTCAATTTCAGTTCCTGCCTTGTCCATGAGTAACTGCACGCTAACTTTGGTGTCACTAAAAGACTTTACACACTGCCAGAATTTCTTTGGCCTTTGTGAAAAATCGTTTGCCAATATTCTGCTACGGTAGTAATTGATAGGTTCATGCAATTATCTCTTGACTGGCAAACGCACTAATTTAGCATCTCTCTGTCTATGGCCCTATGCTTTGTTTTATGCCTATTACGTGCTAGTCTCTGTTTCCTTAGAAGTTTCACTTCAGTAACTATACACGTTGGAGGATCTCTCCCATCATGAACTGTTCTACTGGGTACATATCTGGCAAGTGGGTGATCAACTATTCCTTTAAACTTGAGCCATAGACCACTGGATGTTCCTGTCCTAAGTTAAACGTTTCTAGTTCCTCATTGAGATACAACACTACAGCTTATCCGTTTAGTTTTCTGAACGTGTACTCTTTCTGCTTCTTTCAGTTCAGTATTAATAGTTTCTATACTACGTGATCAAAAGTATCCGGATACCTGACTGAAAATGACTTACAAGTTCGTGGCGCCCTCCATCGGTAATGCTGGAATTCAAAATGATGTGTGGGCCCAACCTTAGCCTTGATGACAGCTTCCACTCTCGCAGGCATACGTTCAGTCAGGTGCTGGAAGGTTTCTTGGGGAATGGCAGCCCATTCTTCACGGAGTGCTGCACTGAGGAGAGGTATCGATGTCGTTCGGTAAGGTCTGGCACGAAGTCGGCGTTCCAAAACATACCAAAGGTGTTCTATAGGATTCAGGTCAGGACTCTGTGCAGGCCAGTCCATTACAGGGATGTTATTGTTGTGTAACCACTCCGCCACAGGTCGGGAAATATGAACAGGTGCTTAAAAGATGCAATCACCATACCCGAATTGCTCGTCAACAGTGGGAAGCAAGAAGGTGCTTAAAACATCAATGTAGACCTGTGCTGTGATAGTGCCAAGCAAAACAAAAAGGAGTGCAAGCGCCCTCCATGAAAAGCACGACCACGCCATAACACCACCGCCTTCGAATTTTACTGTTGGCACTACACACGCTGGCAGATGACGTTCACCGAGCTTTCGCCATATCCACATCCTGCCATCGGATCCAAAGCAAAATCCAAATCACCCACCCTTAATTCCCTACCAAAGGTTCACAAGGATAATATCCCATTAAGGCCCATCATCAACTTCCGAAATGCTCCAGCCTACCACCAAGCTCAACAAGCACACACACACTACTAAAAAAATTGTACGCTTTCGATAACAGGAATCTGGAAAACTCAAAGGAATCAATCGACAGCATCAAGAATATAATCGTACCAGACACAGCAACCCTCATGTCATTTGACATCACATCAATGTACACTTGTATTCAAATAAATGAAACAATCAGCATTATCACACAAAGATTAAAACAACAAGGAAACACACCAGACACACACACATCTATGAAATAACAACCATACGCAAGACCATAACATAACAAAATTTTTTTTTGTTCAACAAAGAATCTTATTCCCAACATGAAGGACTGCCAATGGAATCACCAATTAGTGGCCTCCTAGCTAACACATTTATGAACAACCTGGAGAACATGATCCTCAGACACATAATAGAACCAAAAATCTACAAAGTGATATACTGGTACCGTTATGTCGACGACATAATATGCCTGATTGATGAACCACATACACACATACAAGAGCTACACGTGGAAATAAACAACGTACAACTAAAAATTAACTTCATTTCAGAAACAGACTTAAGAATACTAAAACCCAGCCACAGCCTATACAGAAAACTGACCATTGAGGAAAATTTCAACATACAGAAGGTAATAGCAGAAGGAAAACAGGTCATAAATGAATACACTATACTCTGCAAGCGTATACTATTTAACACATTAAAGGAACTTTACAAAAAGGTCAACACAAACAGATAAAGGCTACACACACACACACACACACACACACACACGAAAAATGGATACACTACACCCTGCAAATTTACACACAAAAGGAACAACATGTAAAAGACAATGCAAACAGCTAAGAAGTGTAAAGAAAACACACACACGAAGATAAAATGTAAACAAAATTTAAATTTAGCGCCGAACTCACTGGTGAACGAATGAACACTGACTGGGCTGGGACACACAGCAACCACAATCACGCTGTGTTTTGGTGAAGTGTAAAGTGCTTTTACGACCTTATTTGTGAAAAAGACGTGTTATATTTACGTGTGCATCACAACACCTCACCACGACGCAGAGAATGAAAGGGCTTACCACACGAAAACGTAAGTAAAAACGAATATAGGCGCGAAATATCGCGACAAACTAATTTACGTTTAGATGATAGGTTAACTCCCAACAAAATTTCTCAACAACATCGTTTGGTTGCAGATGAGAAGCTACCTGTAATAAGTAATACACAAGTGGTCTTGAAAAATAATGCACACCAAGTGTAAAGGTATTAACAAAAAGAAACGAATTATTGTTTGAACTAAATATCCACATAATTTGTAATCACTTAGTAAAAATGTTCACATTACAGATTAAATAAATGGAAACCCACTGATGATGGCACAGTGGTGCCGAAACATGTCTGGGAACTTGGAAAAAACGGTGGTTTGCGTAACTGGCTGACTTAACATTCTACAATGTCGACGACAGTGTCATTAGGGAAACCAAAGAAGCTTGGTGTGGACAAGGATGGGTATAGACCCGTTTTCTGCTTCAAAATCAAACTTAAAACCCAATGGCCGGAACAGAATTTTAATGAGCTTTTTTCCCCAATGAAATTTCAAGGCCGTATGAAATCAGCCAATGCTCTCGGTTAGAACTCTTGACATCTCTTGGTAATCTCAAAATAACTGAACCACGTTACGCTGATAAAAACTAAGTAGTATTTTCTGGAACACATACTGCACGTTAGTTTCAAATTAACATCTCAGCGAAAGACGGGACATTAATGGTTCCTACGTAAAAGAAACTATTAATTCGCCTTTTCTACTTTCTTGGAAAGTAAATTAAACTTATCCTAATTACTGTTTATAAAAATAACTTCTTGCTAATGAAGCAGAGCGAGAAATATTTTCTTGTGCCTGTGTAATTAGCGACTACCATTAAAATTTAATTATATGGGTTATTAATAACGTCTTCAGTGTCTCGATTTCTCTTGAAAGATCCAAAGTTACGAACTGCTACAACAGCGAAGGGATACCACGAGTAGCTACACCTCTTCGTCTGTTTCACAACGGAAAAATATCCGGTGGAAGGCATTTGAATGTTTCCCTGACGTACCGTAAACAAGGAGCTATGTCAAGTTGTACAACGAGCACGTGGAAATAAACGCTCTAAACACCGGTTTCTTCCGTTAAGCATCGAGCGAGGTTATGGAAACAAGGTGGGTGCTCATGTTGTTTCGTTATTATGTGAAGAAGGTAATTATTACAATAACTTCAGCTCAGGTGGAAGTCTCGCTCGAGCACTCGCCAAAGAAGTGCAACGCCTGTTAAGCGGGATGACAGTAACAGCAGGCTGCCTGCCGAGAAGAGCGGAGGTGCAACAAATGTTCGCAACATTCTAAACTGGTTTGCAAAGCTTAAGGAAGAAAAGAAGTTTCGAATAATGCGTCGCTGCCAAGCAACACAGCTCGATGAAACTTACGCCACTCAAGGAAAGAACTGCTACCTTATAGTATAGAAGGTAACTAAGAAATTTACAATGAGACGGACAGAAATGACACTTTTATTCAAAGACAATAAATACACTGAAGTCCCTGCGATTTACTGTGACCCAGTGGACGTTACAAACGGTGGTACAAGGTTCCTAAGAGGCTGTTTGCTCACCACGGACAGAAGTGAATGCTCTGCAATGTACTTCCATGCTGGCTACAGTGCTGGTAAAGAATTCCATCCCTCCATCAGCGCAGCTGACGTTCGGTGGTTGGTGGTTGGTGCATACGGATGTGCTGCAATAAGTCTCACCAACGTCTGGAACGGGCAGGCCAGTCCATTCACCGAATATTCACTTGTCCCCAAGACCTCCTCCACCTGCGCTGCTCGATGCTGTCGCGCATTGTCATCCACGAAAATGAATTCGAGGTCGAATGCAGTCCGAAAATATGCACATGGGGAAGGAGTACAGTGTCACAGTAATGTTGACCAGAAAGAGTACCGTGTTCAGCTATCTGGAGGTCAGTACGCTCATGCAACGTTATGTCTTCTCACACCATAACATCTGGACCACCAAAACGATCATATGCGACAATGTTCCCGAGTGAACTGCTTGTTTAGACCTCTCGCCATATGAGGGTATGTCCAGAATCAATACTTAGATTGAATTTGCTCTCAGCCCAGAAGAGTATGTGAACCCACTCCTCGTTGTCCAGTCCGTTCGCTTCTGGCACCATATCGGTGCAGTCGTTGTGGGGGGTGAACTGTACATAAAGTACTGGTTGTCGAGCAAAAACGCCACCCCACTGCAGTCGCCGTGCCACTGTGGAACGTAAAACAGCGTGCGTTACAGTCCTATTGAATGTGGTTGGAGTAGCACCTGTTGTCTGATGTGAGAACCTTCCTGCCCATTGTACGTTGTAACAGTCATCTGCTGCTGCAGTTCACCGTGGTCGACCACTTCCTCTCCTTCGGGCAGCGATGCTTGTGGTTAGGAGCGCTCTCGAAGCACATGAATCAGTTCTGTTAGGAATACTAAACTCTTGGGCTACAGTATCCACAATTCGTCCTTCTTCTAACTGGCCGATGATTCTTCCCCATGTGAAGTCATTCAGATGTTGTCTCCTAGCCATGTTGTAAAGAAGAACCTCGCCACAAGTGCACCGTAACTTACACTGACTGAAACATGCTCTCCTTTGACGTTCCTCCGACTGCCTTATGTTGCAGGGCCGGCATCATTTGGTGTTGTAATCACGCAGATCTCACGCCGTGTGGTGTCAAACTTTCTGCGCACGACTGGAAGGCCTTTGGAAACGTCCTCCCGCACACTGTCATTTCCCCTGAGTTGTTAATATGTTGCTACTTTATCTAGCTTGTCGTTAAGTCTTGTACACCAGAGTATATACCTAAATAAGAAATGTAAAGGCCGGAGTAAGCTGTGAGAAATAAATTATCGTCATTTCTCCAAGAGAGGACGGATGAGTGACATAACGATCACAGCTGGACAACAACCACGTTACAACTAATTAAGCTCATCCATTATGAAACATTTGTTTATTCCCGTAAAATAGTTCTCGAGCAGTTTCAGGCTGATCTTCAGACAGGGCACACAGAAGTTACGTCTTCCTTCTTAGCGTGATGCTGGGTACAGGTTCCGTGACAAGAAGATAGATAAAAAGAAAAAAATAGTCGGCATGTATCACCGTTGATGATAGTTACGTGGTGAGCTACGCCTAAAAACGAATTCTTTTACTTAATGAGCAGCATTATACACTCCTGGAAATTGAAATAAGAACACCGTGAATTCATTGTCCCAGGAAGGGTAAACTTTATTGACACATTCCTGGGGTCAGATACATCACATGATCACACTGACAGAACCACAGGCACATAGACACAGGCAACAGAGCATGCACAATGTCGGCACTAGTACAGTGTATATCCACCTTTAGCAGCAATGCAGGCTGCTATTCTCCCATGGAGACGATCGTAGAGATGCTGGATGTAGTCCTGTGGAACGGCTTGCCATGCCATTTCCACCTGGCGCCTCAGTTGGACCAGCGTTCGTGCTGGACGTGCAGACCGCGTGAGACGACGCTTCATCCAGTCCCAAACATGCTCAATGGGGGACAGATCCGGAGATCTTGCTGGCCAGGGTAGTTGACTTACACCTTCTAGAGCACGTTGGGTGGCACGGGATACATGCGGACGTGCATTGTCCTGTTGGAACAGCAAGTTCCCTTGCCGGTCTAGGAATGGTAGAACGATGGGTTCGATGACGGTTTGGATGTACCGTGCACTATTCAGTGTCCCCTCGACGATCACCAGTGGTGTACGGCCAGTGTAGGAGGTCGCTCCCCACACCATGATGCCGGGTGTTGGCCCTGTGTGCCTCGGTCGTATGCAGTCCTGACTGTGGCGCTCACCTGCACGGCGCCAAACACGCATACGACCATCATTGGCACCAAGGCAAAAGCGACTCTCATCGCTGAAGACGACACGTCTCCATTCGTCCCTCCATTCACGCCTGTCGCGACACCACTGGAGGCGGGCTGCACGATGTTGGGGCGTGAGCGGAAGACGGCCTAACGGTGTGCAGGACCGTAGCCCAGCTTCATGGAGACGGTTGCGAATGGTCCTCGCCGATACCCCAGGAGCAACAGTGTCCCTAATTTGCTGGGAAGTGGCGGTGCGGTCCCCTACGGCACTGCGTAGGATCCTACGGTCTTGGCGTGCATCCGTGCGTCGCTGCGGTCCGGTCCCAGGTCGACGGGCACGTGCACCTTCCGCCGACCACTGGCGACAACATCGATGTACTGTGGAGACCTCACGCCCCACGTGTTGAGCAATTCGGCGGTACGTCCACCCGGTCTCCCGCATGCCCACTATACGCCCTCGCTCAAAGTCCGTCAACTGCACATACGGTTCACGTCCACGCTGTCGCGGCATGCTACCAGTGTTAAAGACTGCGATGGAGCTCCGTATGCCACGGCAAACTGGCTGACACTGACGGCGGCGGTGCACAAATGCTGCGCAGCTAGCGCCATTCGACGGCCAACACCGCGGTTCCTGGTGTGTCCGCTGTGCCGTGCGTGTGATCATTGCTTGTACAGCCCTCTCGCAGTGTCCGGAGCAAGTATGGTGGGTCTGACACACCGGTGTCAATGTGTTCTTTTTTCCATTTCAAGGAGTGTAGTTCCATGAGGAGGCTCCACGCCAAAACTGATGACAATGCTGGGGGATAAGCGGAGATACATTATTCATTATCGTAACCTCCAACAATGCATCAGCTGGTTAGAATCACCTGGGCTATCTCCTTCAAGCAGTCCCTCTGGTTGAAGGAGTATATTGATTTGAATACGAGAAAGAGAGCTTCCGCGACGTGTGACTTTGAGAAAGATTTTTTATAAATTAATGAACAATTCAATTTTCAGTAAAACAATGGAGAATTACAGGGGACGACGTGAAATTTTGATAAGAACCGCATTGGATGGGCGTTATGGCGTAAGAAAATGCACTGCCAGAACAAATTTTAAGCGGGTCACCATATTCAAGAAGAAATTTGTTGCTCTGGAGATGGGGAAGACTGCAGTAGAGTTTACGAAAACTATTTATGTGGGGATGTGCATACTAGACCTATGCAAACTCCACAAGTACCACTTTCATTATGTGTTTGCGAAAACTCATTTCGCAGATCCTAAATTACTTTATATGGATACAAATATCTTCATCTATCGATCCATATGAAGTAATTAGATGCCATGTCAATGAATTCGACACGTCCTCATATACAGCCGATAATACTTCGCTATTATCTCCATCTCCATCTACATCCATACTCCGCAAGCCACCTGACGATGTGTGGCGGAGGGTACCTTGAGTACCTCTATCGGTTCTCCCTTCTATTCCAGTCTCGTATTGTTCGTGGAAAGAAGGATTCTCGGTATGCCTCTGTGTGGGCTCTAATCTCTCTCTGATTTTATCCTCATGGTCTCTTCGCGAGATATACGTAGGAGGGAGCAATATACTGCTTGACTCCTAGATGAAGGTATGTTCTCGAAACTTCAACAAAAGCCCGTACCGAGCTACTGAGCGTCTCTCCTGCAGAGTCTTCCTCTGGAGTTTGTCTATCATCTCCGTAACGCTTTCGCGATTACTAAATGATCCTGTAACGAAGCGCGCTGCTCTCCGTTGGATCTTCTCTATCTCTTCTATCAACCCTATCTGGTACGGATCCCACACTGCTGAGCAGTATTCAAGCAGTGGGCGAACAAGCGTACTGTAACCTACTTCCTTTGTTTTCGGATTGCATTTCCTTAGGATTCTTCCAATGAACCTCAGTCTGGCATCTGCTTTACCGAAGATCAACTTCATATGATCATTCGACTTTATATGGTCCGCAGAACAAAAAGGTTATCAGTCTTATGAAGAACGAGTTGAATGGATTGCCGATTGTGGAGTTTGTGGGTCTATGCTCAAAAATGTATACATATCGCACATTGGTATGTGCCACCCAGAGGCGGGCTAAGGGTGTGCGTCGCATGGCATCAAGAGCCCTCTCTATCGAAGACTATCACTGTGCTGCAGTCTAAAATCGGTCTGTCGTCTCATGACGATAAAAGGGTCCTTTGTGATGACAGCATTGAAACTCGCCCATAACCACACTACTCACTTGTAGCGAGAGAAGGAGTGGGGGGACTCTGATTGAGTGATAGTGAGAGATAGATAGATAGAGAGAGAGAGAGAGAGAGAGAGAGAGAGAGAGAGAGAGAGAGAATGTGTGGAAAAGAAAGGGTAAAACGAAGAAAAAGAACAAAATTCATGTTTATATACGCACACTGTGTGTGCGAAAGAAAGAAAAAAGCACAGAAAATATTTAAAAAACAAAAAAAATAGAAAAAACTAAATTATATATTGGTTTATTTGTTGATACACAATGTATATATAAATATATATGCACCATGTGCGTATTTTATATGAAATAGGTTTTAAGTTTTTCACCTGCTGCTAGCCATCCATGTCAGAATAGGTTTTAAGTATGTACATAGTTCACAGTCATTCAGAATTGTTATTGTAAAAACCTTTCCTATTGTGGACTCTTGAAATTAGATTCTAAGTTTGTGCAGTCCATCAGAATTATTGTAAAAGCTATGCTACTGGGCCTGTCGAATTTAGTTATAGTACTAAAGAAAGCATTTGCGCTTTATTTTTTAGCATAGAATTGTACAAAAAAAAAACTATCAATGTCACTGTTGTAGTGTGTAAGTTAAGAGTATTTCTGCATTGGAATAGCATGACATTTGTTTTGTTGAAGATGAGTGCTATTAAGAAGGTGAAGTTTAACATGGGAGATAACAAAATATATAGAATGGTTGCATGGAATTACGCCTATCATGCAGCACGAATTGGATTATAGGAGCAGGAGGCACATGACTGTGTCCGTTTCCAGAGATATATAGCAGACATGTCTAAAATTATATATCGTGTACTTGAAGAAAACCACAGACATAGCATGTGGTTAAAAAACTGTACACTGTCACAGGAGGTGCAGGGTTGAGAAAAAAGAACACAGAGGTTGTGAAGTAAAAACTGTTGTGTCTAGACCATACAGCCTAGACACAATGCTGTAGCCGATAGGGCACGCAAGGCTAACGCAGACGGGCGTGAAGTCTGGAACATGAGAACTTATAAATGAATAAGAAGAAAAGTACGTAGATGCGTGTTACTTAACTTTTAATTAGTCCTTGGAATACATCTCTCTTGAATATTAGTAAGCTATAGGCACTGATACAAATGGCGCCTTGCTAGGTGGTCGCCAGTTAACTTAGCAGAGGGCTATTCTACTGTCTATCTCTCGGCAAATGAGAGCAAGGCTTAGCACGTCCAATCGCTAGCTATGTTGTCCGTACAACTGGGGACGAGGTCTCCTCAGTCTCTCAAGACCTGCCTTGTGGTGGCGCTAGGTTTGCGATCCCACAGTGGCGACACGCGGGTCCGACATGTACTACAGGACCGCGGCCGATTTAAGTTACCACCTAGTAAGTGTGGTGTCTAGCGGTGACACCACAAAAACTCATTTATTTCTGATCCAACTTAACAGTTATTTTACTTTTTCATAAGCACACAGCAACCCTTTTTCATACATGTTCTTGAGTCGATGGAGAGAAGGACACCCATAGAATTCCAGGTCTTGAACAGCAGCAAACTCAATTCGACGCATCCATGAGATCTTCTCCTTCCCCTTCACGTAGATGATGGTACCTGTGTCATTGAATAATTTAAGAGCTGTCACCATATCTCTATAGGGTACGCCAGGATCATACCAGTGAATTTCATGGTAAAAATGTGTGAACCACTTTGCACTCTTCCATGTCATAGTACACCTCACATACTTGAAAGACCTTGGTGATGAAATGTTTGCTGAGAATGTCTCTATTATTCCAGCATCTTGTGTGTACGCTACAAACGCAAAATCTTTAAATATGAACTGTCTATGCTCACCATCATAGAAACCGTGAGCGTCTGCAATGATGTTCACACCTTGAGACGCCATTGTGAAATACTCTAGGTATATTCTAGGTATCGTGCAGCACCTATTCATTTATACAGCTCGTTGCACAACACCGGTGAGCGGGCAGTAGTTGATCACATGGTCATGTAGAACCACAGCATACGATGCAGTGTGTTCTGGGAAATTTGTCGATGATGCAAATTCAATTTGCTCATCTATAGGTCCAAACTTAAATCACCTCGTTCTGCTTCGAGCAGTCTATTACGATGATCGGTGAAAGCTCCTTGAACTTATGCGGACGCAGTAACCACCCTCCCCTCTCTCCTTTGGCAATTTCATAGTAACAAGCATGAAGCCTTGCATACATGTTATACGCTAGACTGTGTACATTTTGATTCCAATGCGGATATAAATTGTCATATGGGTAGAACTCTGAACTGAGGTAGACTTTGGCATTAGATATCTTGCAGTTGTCAAAGACGGTGGAATCATTTGCTATATTACCTCTTCTATCCTTCTGAAAAGCAAGTATGATGAATCTAGGTGTCACTAGCTGCGAAAAGGTTTTAAAAGTCCATGTTTGCCTGCTCACAGTCGGTAACACTGGGTACTCGAAAACCTCCCACGAGTGAAATGTCAGTGACAGAAATGTACTGGAATTTAGGACTTTTAAAAGCTTCAAACGCTCCTCTTCCGATACACTGATGTGAGGCATTTTCCGTATTATCTTGGTGCACATGATTATATTCTCCTCGCGCGCTCCTTGAATGTATGAGTTATTGTCCGTCGTACTCCATACCAGAATGAGTTCCTGTTTAGCATACGTAATAAACTGTCTCGTCTCCTCAAAGTATCCCATAAGCATTTTTAGAGGTATGCATGCAGTAAATAGCTTGTACTCTGCAACTTTTCTATCCTCTGGATTGCGTATTTTCTAAACTATGCAAATCTGTGAGGGATGCAGAGACGTATATTTTAAGGGTTGATGCTATGCCAACATTGCGAGTATGGTCGATCTCAGACCCACTGAGTTCATAGTGTGTCTCTTGGAACAGGAATGCTAAAGCGTTATGTGTAAGCTTGGATCCCACTGTATCGCTGCTGTCGGTTTTCTTGAATTACGCCTATAGATATATGAAACTCTTCCATGGAACTGTGACTGTATCTTGGTGCTGGATGAAAATCCTAATTTCATCGTTCTTGTTAAATGTAGTTGAAGATTAAGGTCTATGAGAGTAGTATTCCTGACATATACAGGGTGTTTCAAAAATGATCGGTATATTTGAAACGGCAATAAAAACTAAAGGAGCAGCGATAGAAATACACCGTTTGTTGCAATATGCTTGGGACAACAGTACATTTACAGGCAGACAAACTTTCGAAATTACAGTAGTTACAATTTTCAACAACAGATGGCGCTGCAAGTGATGTGAAAGATATAGAAGACAACGCAGTCTGTGGGTGCGCCATTCTGTACGTCGTCTTTCTGCTGTAAGCGTGTGCTGTTCACAACGTGCAAGTGTGCTGTAGACAACATGGTTTATTTCTTAGAACAGAGGATTTTTCTGGTGTTGGAATTCCACCGCCTAGAACACAGTGTTGTTGCAACAAGACGAAGTTTTCAACGGAGGTTTAATGTAACCAAAGGACCGAAAAGCGATACAATAAAGGATCTGTTTGAAAAATTTCAACGGACTGGGAACGTGACGGATGAACGTGCTGGAAAGGTAGGGCGACCGCATACGGCAACCACAGAGGGCAACGCGCAGCTAGTGCAGCAGGTGATCCAACAGCGGCCTCGGGTTTCCGTTCGCCTTGTTGCAGCTGCGGTCCAATTGACGCCAACGTCCACGTATCGTCTCATGCGCCAGAGTTTACACCTCTATCTATACAAAATTAAAACGCGGCAACCCCTCAGCGCCGCTACCATTGCTGCATGAGAGACATTCGCTAACGATATAGTGCACAGGATTGATGACGGCGATACGCATGTGGGCAGCATTTGGTTTACTGACGAAGCTTATTTTTACCTGGACGGCTTCGTCAGTAAACAGAACTGGCGCATATGGGGAACCGAAAAGCCCCATGTTGCAGTCCCATCGTCCCTGCATCCTCAAAAAGTACTGGTCTGGGCCGCCATTTCTTTCAAAGGAATCATTGGCCCATTTTTCAGATCCGAAACGCTTACTGCATCACGCTATCTGGACATTCTTCGTGAATTTGTGGCGGTACAAACTGCCTTAGACGACACTGCGAACACCTCGTGGTTTATGCAAGATGGTGCCCGGTCACATCGCACGGCCGACGTCTTTAATTTCCTGAATGAATATTTCGATGATCGTGTGATTGCTTTGGGCTATCCGAAACATACAGGAGGCGGCGTGGATTGGCCTCCCTATTCGCCAGACATGAACCCCTGTGACTTCTTTCTGTGGGGACACTTGAAAGACCAGGTGTACCGCCAGAATCCAGAAACAATTGAACAGCTGAAGCAGTACATCTCATCTGCATGTGAAGCCATTCCGCCAGACACGTTGTCAAAGGTTTCGGGTAATTTCATTCAGAGACTACGCCATATTATTGCTACGCATGGTGGATATGTGGAAAATATCGTACTATAGAGTTTCCCAGACCGCAGCGCCATCTGTTGTTGACAATTGTAACTACTGTAATTTCGAAAGTTTGTCTGCCTGAAAATGTACTGTTGTCCCAAGCATATTGCAACAAACGGTGTATTTCTATCGCTGCTCGTTTAGTTTTTATTGCCCTTTCAAATATACCGGTCATTTTTGAAACACCCTGTAATTTTCTCAACATACTCTACTGGACTGGCTATATTGAATGAGGAAGTCATTGTGTGGTTTCAGACCAACTGATTTAAGAAACTCTTAGTTCGCACATGTTATCACTTTGCTGTTCGGTAGTGAAGTGACATGCTGTGAATTGCGTACACTTGTTTTATACCATACATCCATCCTGCCTTAGGTGTAATTGTACAACGATTGCCTCACCACGGAAGTCAACAAGTTGGTTATTCTGGTCAACAATACTCAGCTCCAAATAGTCCAATGTCTGAGCTGTCACTGGAAGGTATATTGCATTGGCAGGGGTCTCAACAATCTTGTACCCCCTTGCAACTGAGGGGCAGAATCCGTAAATAGTATGAATCAGACTATCATTGAGATAGGAGGTGGTTGCAATGTTACACTCGACTCGGATTGTGCTGACGGGAAGTAGGTCCACAGTCTCATCTGACTTGTATAATTTACTTGGATCCTTCTTCAAAACCTGCCCTTTTGTGAAACCCAGCAGGCTCCCTATTGAGCCTTTCTGGTTAAAGCCAATTTTTGTATTTATAATCCTTATTTCAGATTTAGGTGTATTGATGTTTGCACGTAGTTCAATACCTTTTCCAGGCTGTTTTAAGACTTCGCTTAGATCGTCGATATCGTATGCACCCGATTCTATTCCCACAATTTCTTTTTCACCATTAATATCCAGATGGAGTTTACTGTTAGTTAGCTGATGTACGTCTCCAGTCCAATCAATGCAGTACTCCATTCACCAACGCTCAAATCAATTGGTGGGAAGTAATTTGCATGATATTCTTTTAACGTCAAAATGTACGACATTACATCTGAACCTCAACTGATGAAGGAATGTTTAAGGCTCCTCCTTATATAGCATGCTTCTTCTTCTTCTTTGTAAACGTCAAGAGAAACATGATGCATAGATGCCCACAGCGGTATGTATTAAAGTCCTGAGCCGGTCGGGGTGGCCGAGCGGTTCTAGGCGCTACAGTCTGAAACCGCGCGACCGCTACGGTCGCAGGTTCGAATCCTGCCTCGGGCATGGATGTGTGTGATGTCCTTAGGTTAGTTAGGTTTAAGTAATTCTAAGTCCTAGGGGACTGATAAATACATGGCGTTTGGCTAGGGCTTCCCGTCGGGTAGACCGTTCGCCTGGTGCTAGTTCAAAATGGTTCAAATGGCTCTGAGCACTATGGGACTTAACATCTATGGTCATCAGTCCCCTAGAACTTAGAACTACTTAAACCTAACTAACCTAAGGACATCACACAACACCCAGTCATCACGAGGCAGAGAAAATCCCTGACCCCGCCGGGAATCGAACCCGGGAAACCGGGCGCGGGAAGCGAGAACGCTACTGCACGACCACGAGCTGCGGACTTGCTACAAGTCTTTCGAGTTGACGCCACTTCGGTGACTTGCGTGTCGAAGGATGAAATGGTAATAATAAGGACAACACAACACCCAGTCCCTGAGCGGAGAAAATCTCCGACCCAGCCGAGAATCGAACCCGGGCCGTTAGGTATGACATTCCGTCACGCTGACCACTCAGCTACCAGGGGCGGTCTAGGGGACTGATGACCTTAGAAGTTAAGTTCCATAGTGCACAGAGCCATTTTTTTAAAGTCCTGATAGTGCTGATAGTTTTAGAACACACGTCTTCTGTGAGTGAAGTATCGCTGTAATTCTTCTGGTGGTTGCAGGTCACCAAATGAATCGAAATAGTAGACAGTATGTGCATTTTTCTTAACATATGATACCCAGTGGGTGCTGGGGCCTCCAGCAACAAACATCTAAATTCACAATGCCACATTCACCGCTTTTCCACATAGTCTTTGGAAATGTATCCCGCATAAACACACCGCGGAATCTTGGTATGTTGAATTTGTTTCTAGCAAACTAAAGAATATCAGTATTTGTGAGTGGTCTATCTGGTAGGACCGATAATGGGCTCTTTTTAATTTATAAATGGATCAAGACCTTTCCCGTACGGTTATAGTCCTTTTCCGTTAGCTGCGGCTTCCATCATGCGGTTATGTCTTCTTGCCTCTTCCAACTGCACTCGGGAGTTTTGTGCGCTCATGACCGTTCGAGAGATAGCTGCAGCACCACCAATGAGTGACCCTACCGCCGAGAGCGTGGAGAGGGCCAGGATGAGAAATGGAATAAAACCGCCAGATGTCTTGGGTAATGGTAGAAATCGATGTGTTTTAACCGATCGTCTTCTTCTTCCCGCATCTTTCGCTTCAGTACGTTTTTAGCTGCATACATCGCTGCCAGGATACAGTTCTTCAAGCAGCTCTGCTTCCCGCCCTTGTCCGTCTTCTTCTTTAGTGCACAACGTGCAACATTCATAACTCGTTTTGAATTCATCACTCCTAAACCCAACTTGGCAACGGCCTTGCCACAGTGGATACACCGGTTCCCTTGAGATCACCGAAGTTAAGCGCTGTCTGGCGTGGCCGGCACTTGGATGGGTGACCATCCAGCCGCCATGCGCTGTTGCCATTTTTCAGGGTGCACTCAGCCTCGTGATGCCAATTGAGGAGCTACTCGACCAAATAGTAGCGGCTCCGGTCAAAGACAACCATCATAACGACCGGGAGAGCGGTGTGCTGACCACACGCCCCTCCTATCCGCATCCTCACTCAGGATGACACGGCGGTCGGATGGTCCCGATGGGCCACTTGTGGCCTGAAGACGGAGTGCTTTAAACTCAACTTAATTTTTCCTCACATGGTTTTATCAACTGCATATGCTGCGATTCGTTGACCTATATCAGTATCCTTTCTTCCTCGTATCGCCTTAACCTTATCAGCTAAAATCCTATCTGCAATGTGAGGACTGGATAAATCTTTATTTGCAGCATATGCAATGTCGTGTTCCAAACACGCTTCGTCAAGCAGATTAACCCCCTTAACACCTCGTGCCAAGCGTTTCTGAAGCTTTGTCCTAGGTCTACAGTAGTTATATCCAGGGATGTGTAATGCCACTGGCAGTTTGTCTAGAATACCACCACCTCCTCTAACGTATCTCCTAGGAAGCATGTTATGCTACTGCGGTGGTTGTGAACCATGCACCCCCATTATATAGCAAATCGCCTTTTATTGATCTGTTGAGACGCTCCACGATATTTGCCATCAGGTGAATGAGTGAATGTTGAGTAGTGATGTATCCCATACTGCTGCACCACAATCTTTAAATACCTATTGTAAAACTCTCCGCCGTGATCGGTTTGGAGTTTGTCTGGGCATCGATTCGTCCCTGTCTGTAGCAAACACTCAAAAACATCCACAACATTTTTACCAGTTTTTGTTTTAACAGGTAATGCCCAAGCAAATTTGGAGTATGTATCAATCGATAACCTTTAAAATATATTTTAATCCATTATTATCATGTGAATATTCCCTCATATCTACAAGATCAGCATGCAATAAGTCATCCAAACCTTTAATCATAACATGCCTACGAGGGTATGTTTTGTGTGCTGGTTTGTGCAGTTCTCGGACTACTGTCTCCATACTTATTCGATGATACATCTCTCTCTAAGCTCAGAGACTATTGAAACAACCTCATTCGAATGAGCTGTATTACCTGCAGCAGCTGATGCCATGAGCAGCCGTAGTCGATCTATTAGCTCGTTTGGGTCGTCATTATATATATATATACAGCGGGATTCGATCGTTCACCGCTTTATGCTCAATATCAATACCATCACCGCTGCTGCTGCTGTTGTTATTGTTTTCGCCTTCTAGTATTGGTTTTATAATGGTTTTATATTTCTTATTGCTCAGGCTTTTCACGATCTTATGTACACCAGTCATGTGCAGCATTTCACCGTGCGTGTCCTATCATTAACTGAGTAATTTATAGGTTTTTGGTAGGTCTTAGGAAAATAAAATTCAATAAGCCAGGTGTTCTCTCAAATCGCCTATCACCAATCTGTATTGTGTCATCAGTTACAGTTACAGGATACATGCCCAACATGTACGGTCTTCCCCTGCTAAATGTTCTGTCTATTTGACCAGGGGTGTAACGGATAATGAATTCGTCAATGGCAACACCATCGGTATCGTGTGTTTTTGTTTTTGCTGAGAGCTGTCAGAGATTCAGTAACCAGCTTAAAGGTCTCTCTTGGTGTTTGCTGTCGATCCATATGCCCTAACGCTAGCAACCGTAATTTCTCACGAACTGCTTTCCGTTCTTAAATCACTTTCTGCTTCGTTGACATCTCGGTGTATATTAATCAGACATCTCCGCAGCGTGAGGCTTTATATATCCGGTCATTTTCCTCTTACTATGTACCTGCTCCCCCTTCTCAACAACAAGGAACTCCACATCTATTTTCCCCTCACTAGCCTCGACCTTTACAGTTAAGTCGGCTACTTTCTTACCGACTTCATTAACTAATTCATTTAACGCATTCACCATTCTCAGAAGAGTTTGGTAATACGCGTCTACTTCCCTGCGCATACCTCCAGCTTCATGCGCAATAGCCTGAATTTTCGCATCCATGTCCAGGCGAAAGTTCTGTCTGTGTACACCCATTCTCTTGGGTTGAGAGCTAGACATACGCGCGAATTTCCCCGTGGTCCAGCATTTACTGATGTACTATCCTCTCCTACCGTGCTATATATGCAAAAACTCTTGAAAGTTTTGCCTGTACCTACCATCACTCAGTTTTCTTTATTTATCAATAACGATAACCCCATACTGTGAATGATTCCAGCAATCAGCACATATCTTTACAAAATCATTGAACGATATGTCAGTTCCGACATGTTCCTGGTAAATGTATTTTAAATTCAAATTGTCTTGTTTGAAGGCTATAATGAGGTTTGCATTATCCCTAACCAACTGTTTCGGGGTCTGGAATGTGTTTGGCTTAAATGAAATACATCACCACTCATATGACGACCGAAACAGAAATATTTTCTAATTTGGTCTTGGTTTTCCACATCAACGTCATCAAATATGAAGACAGTGTTTGGGTTTGCTTTTTCAGGTGGAAGGATGTCGCCACTTTCATTGAACGTTATGTATATAACACCATTTACACCGTGCAACATCTCCTGTAATAGCTAATACTTGGGTTCAAACAGTATTTTTGAGAACGCACAAACATGTTCAAATCGGACTCCCTCTACAAGTGTTAGCAGCGTCATGAGGACATCAGTCTTTCCACAACTGGATGGACCTACAATAATTGCTCGTATATTATCGGGAAGGAGAATACCATTCTTCTTCTTCAGGCCTCTTTTTGCATCTTCACAGGACCAGTCACCGACAACAAAGTCCTTGTGATGAGAATGTTTCACCAACTCTGCCATGATACTAACTACGCCAGGTGCTGACAAATGGTTGACATATATAGAAAGATACACTTGAAGGGACAGTAATAGTATGTGTAGCCACTATAGCTCCATCACTTAACCGACTTACCTATATTGGCTACACAGAGATATATATCAAGAGTAACTTGATCATTCATTATATCAATAACTGGTATTGCATTAAAAAGTAAATTTATAAGTGTGATACTTTGACTATAATGAGAGGGGTATGAAATAAAACACAAACACGATATGAGATTATATATACATACATTATTTATTTATTTAAATAACATGCATAGGATGTAGTATTTCAGGAAAATCAGTACACTCCTTATGTATCTTCTTCTTCTTCGCATCTGTACAATATTCCCCAAATAAAGCTTTTTCACGTGCAATAAATTCCGCGCGTCTCTCACTCAGACCAATGGATGCCTCACAGTACTCAGGTTTTTCACATGCACATTCAATCTGTTTCTCTTTAGGTTCAGTGTTCATGTGCAAACAGAGGTGCTGCTTCAAATCATCAACATGTATACTACGCACACGTAAGGAGTTTATAACATCATTGTATGCAGAGTCTATGCTCGGCAACCAATGGTTCAGTCTTTCCAATTCAAGAGGTAGCACAGCATCCAGATTGTATAACTCCATAACGGAAGCATGCCTTACATAAACACAGTTGTCACCTGATTTCACACATAATGCACAGTCATCATTCACTGTTGTAATAGAAAGTGGCAAACCACTGAGGCAAATGTCTGGGGAAGAACGAGTTGGATAATACTCTGTAGTCATCTGCTGATTGATGTAGCGCTCTGCACGACACATTTCGTCCCAGTCGGACTCGGAAATTGGCACATTTTCATTTCCATTCTCACACACAAGCCTCAGACATGATGTGCTTCTATACCAACATTTACACGTTTCATTCCACTGGGAGTTAAATTGTACAAGGAAATGAAAACCATGGGTACACTCGATGCCTTCTTATCCACAGCATCTGCACTCTGTGGTTGCACTATCACAGGGGTATTCTGCTGGAATGGGTCACATGTTAGTGACCAGGACTGTCCTCCATCTTAATGTTGCTTAGGCAGTATTCAGTGTGCTGGGGGCAGATGGTTGGTTGGTTGGTTTGGGGAAGGAGACCAGACAGCGTGGTCATCGGTCTCATCGGATTAGGGAAGGATTGGGAAGGAAGGCGGCCGTGCCCTTTCAGAGGAACCATCCCGGCATTTGCCTGGAGTGATTTAGGGAAATCACGGAAAACCTAAATCAGGATGGCCGGACGCGGGAATGAACCGTCGTCCTCCCGAATGCGAGTCCAGTGTCTAACCACTGCGCCACCCCGCTCGGTCTGGGGGCAGATCGTGAGTCCTCATCACACAAATCAATGAGTGAGACAGACAACTGCAGCACCTTGTACTGCTCCAGCAAGTGGGCTGTGTGCCCTAAAATATCCCACGTGGCTGCTATAGGTTCAGACGTGTGGGAGGTTGTTGCTGTCATAGGGCTAGAGGTCATTGGAGGTCTCGACAAGATGGCAGCCAAGTTTGCTGCAGGTCCAGATGTGGCAGAGATTGGCGTGCTGGTGCTCGATCCTGATGGCTTGGATGCGTTGAGAGCTACTGCTGAACAAAGGCGATGAAGCATTACACATGGGCCAGTACACAGAAACAATGAATAATAATAATAATAATAACCACAGAGAAAGATGTGATATGGGGTACTTACTTTCCTGTTTCCTCCTGTTCTGAAAGGCCATGTTGGATTGCGAATGCTGTTGATGGTTCATGGTTCTTCTTGTTCTTCTTGTTCTTCTTCTTCTTCTTCTGGTACTGCTGCTGCTGCTGAGCAAGACTGAGGTCCCAGAGCTGCTGAGCTGGCCCTATATCCCCTCCAATGATGTTACCATCCTACTGGCTGAAGTTTAACACGTGACTGGATTAAGGATTTCCACCATTACCCCCATCCAAGATATTGGATAACATAATGGGAGGGATGACAGCACACTCTGGTGACAGTACTCCATACTAGGTCCAGACCTCATGGTGAACACACTGTTTCCCCCCAACATCCGCCATCTTGAATAACGGTACTTGTGTCATCAGCTGAGGTCATGGCCGCCATCTTTGATTACATCAAAGAATGGACAACAGGACCCTCTGGTGGCAGTATTGTGTACTAGGTCAGTTGGACTCTGGACCTCATGGTGATTACCCTGGATTGCTGTACTGGATCAAATTGTTTAAATAAAGTCTACAAGCAAAATAAAGACTTACATCCTGCACAGGCAGGGTCCTTTTCCCGCCAATCCCTAGGAAGAGGTGGTGGTTCAGTGACGTAAGTTAGTGGAGGTAGCCCAAGTGACCTATTTTCTCGCTATTTTCTTAGGTTAGTAGAGATGTTACATTGCCCTGATGGAATTTGAACTTCCAGCCATTTTCTGGGTGAGGGGAGGGGAGGAGGGTTAGGTTAGTGGAGGCAGCCCAATTGACCTATCTTCCCGCCAAAATCCGCCATCTTGGATGACGTCAAGGCCGCCATCTTAGATGATGTCATGCACTGTTGCCAAGTCGACAGGCTTCCATCTTGGATGACGTCATGGCCACCATCTTTGATACATCTGGCGACAATGGAGAGTGGGGCCACCCCGGTCTACTCCCGCTACTATAAACTTATTGCTATGGCATTGTTGAATGTTAATAGCCAGATGTGGAGCAACCTTATGCATCCTTCTTTAATCGGCGAATATCAGGCCAATAGCAAGCTTATGTAAGAAACTTTATGTTCCGTTCCGTGATTCCACATACCAATCAACATATGACTGGGTGGTGGATCGTCTTGTTGGAGCATAAGCCCTTGTCTATAACATCCTCCGTTGAGACTTCTATTCATTCAACATGGCTCTCCGAAACGGTAACAAAACTGCAAGTGTCATCTACGACGTAAATTCTTCCAGAAAATTTCAGGCGAACTGTCGGATGTTTGGAACTTCCTGCCACAATATTTCTAAAAAGTCTGCCATCGTCGAACACTGTATTTCCACTGGTCATGCCATGAATTACAATGAGACAAAAATTGTGGCTCATACGTCTAACTTTTGAAGTTCTGTTATTAATAAATCCGTGGAAATACAGCTGTCTGACAATGATCGTGACGGCGGTTTCCAGTTGAATTCGGCATGGAATCCAATAGTTGAAAAAATTCGTGTCCTCCGTAGCCGGCGTAGTTCTGCGATGGAATTGCGGGAAGGCAATCGAATTGATATCGATGCTGCGAGTTTTCACCACGGAGGGCGCGCGGAGCAGCAGAAGCGAACGCGCTCAAGTAGCGCACGCGCAACGTCAAGTGAATCCACCTCGCATGTGCCGGAGGGCCTTAAATACCAGAGCTCAGGGAGTTTTCGCCAGTATGACCTGAAGATGGCCAGAAGCCTCTGCGCCGAAATATTGTGGCAGGAAGTTGCAAACATCCGGCAGTTCGCCCGAAATGGAACAATATGTACGCCGGGAAAGTTTTAAATCTCACATACGGCGTAAATGATAGTCATTTTATCGAAGGACAGTTGAGACTCATTTCCATCAACATACTTTGTGTTCGACTAGCACGTAAAATCGGGTTTATTAGCAGCCTGATAAATGTGCTGCTCACAAGTGTGTCCGACAATCGTTTTCGAGTGCTGTAACGATGATACAGTGAAGTGCCACAAGTTATAGTCGATTACTGCACCTGTTTCGAACTGCAGATGACTAACGGGATCACCACCATCCAAAGTCTGTCCTTCCTGCAAGACAAGAGCGACTAGTGCTACATCTCGTAAAGACTAGCTGAATGCACTGAAAATGTTTCATTAGTGGAAGTAGGCAAGGACTAACGAATGGTGGAAGTCCTTAGTATTACCGGACGAGTGCACTTTTATAACACACCCTGCCACATGGTGTGTTTATATGTGGAAAGGCTGAGATAGTCTTCTTGCAACTGCGAGAGTTCTTTAGTGGTTTGGGCCATGTTGTCCTATGTTCTCACTGAAAATGGGCTGGGAGCTTTAAAACTATTTTGAGTATGAAACGTAGTTTCACATATTATTTTGTCCAACTCACTTAACACGAAAATTGGTCAAACTTGCCACAGCAGAGTTTTAACCTCTTGCAGTTATGTGGCCACTTACTTATCTATGAGGGGACTGATGACCATAGATGTTAAGTCCCATAGTGCTCAGAGTTCCTTAGAGGCAAGTATCAATGCAGTATACGCTTGAATCGAAGCGGTCTAGTATGCGAAATTCATCAAATCCCTCCCTGAATGGGAGTTGTGGCCGTGAGGCGGCGGATAGAGTTGATGACAGAAAAGCAGCGATTTTTGTATTTGTAGTTAAACATTGTTTTTCACTTTTGATCCTACCACTATTATGGCATTTACTGAGAGGTCACATTTCCTAAAAGTTTGATTTCGATCGTTGCATGAATTAGTTACATATTACAATAAAGGTGATGTTTCTATCAATGTGAAGCACTGAACACGACTTTTCTCTGGAAAAGCTTAGTTGATCTGTGAGGCTCGACAGATAAACGACGGAGGCAGAGAAATAGAGAGAGACATGGGTGGGGGTGGAAGGGGGATGGAGAGAGGGAGAAATATCCTAAGGAGTTCACAAAAGAAAACAAAAATTACGAGTGGTAAAGGACTGTTCTGTTTGTAAAATGATATAACAAGTCATCTGGAATACCGTGGCAAGTAGAGGCTTTACATCGCTGCAGTATTAAAGCAGTTGAGAACTTGAGCAAATACTTATTCCAAAATGTGTGTCTTTGCATTGAGACTACTGTGATAGATAAGCAGAAACAATCGTACGTGTGACAGCCCTTCTCCCACAAATTACGACCAGACAGATCATCGACCCGAGCAAAAAGGTTATGGTCGATGAAAAATGTTTCCCTGTTGTCTCCGTAAGGTGAACGGCACCCTTACTTGCAACATGCGTGTGTTTACGGGACAGCTGGTGCCACGTGACCTACCGTATCGGCGTCGCCGCCTTCAGTGCAGACAGGATGGCTGGAGCTAATTAGGTCAGGGCTCCCTAGGCGCGGCCATCGCGCTATTGCGTAACTGGGGTGCGCTGCGTCTGTTTCTCAGGAAACATCTCGACAACTAGACAACCAGCGGAAGTGATTATTCTACAGTGCTACAACGAGACATTGAAATAACTGACAGTCTGCAACCACAGTTTTCTGCTCGCTCATATGAAGTGATCACCGTGACTGTTTCTTTCAGAAGCCCAAGACCGACTTCCTTCCCATCCTTGTCCAGATGAGGCTACGCTGTATCTCTAATGACATCGATCTTGATCTGTGAAACTTTAATACCAGATACACTTAACAAAGAAGAGATTTAAAAGTAGCAGCTGTCATTCCACATTTTCTGAACACCTTATTGACAAGAAACATAACCCAACAAACATCAATACTGATTTGAAAATTCTAAAATGCAGCAACAGACCCTCCCCCACAAAAACTAATAATTGAAGAAAATTATCAGATACAAAAAAACAATAGTGGAAGGAAAAATGAATACACAGCTCTCCGCAATGGAGCTCTGTTCTCTGCCCTCAAAGAATTCTTAGACAAGACCAGCCTATGGAGCTCTCACCCCCTTACCCCCCCGCACAACCCCCCCTCCACCCCCCCCCCCCACACACACAAAATCCTCATGTGATGAAGATGAGGAAAAAGAAAACGTAAGTGGAACATAATGTAAATAGACACACACACACACACACAGAATTAATTAATTTCAGGCATAGCCATAACAATTTTCAAATCGTAAATTTGGCTCAAACAATTTATCTATTTTAAGGTGTAAGTGGTTGCAAATGACAAACTGTGACACAAAATAATCACTGTGGAAACACAATACATCAGAAAAAGTTCACCGTGTGGTAAAAAGGTATGAATTCATAATTTTATGTGTTTTTTCAAATATCTGTAATTACGGTTTAAAAACTAATAGTTACATGTATACAAACAGTAAAGAACATTATTTACCATTAACAGCCATAAAATAAAAGTGCACTGCAGATAGTGCAACTGCAGTGAAACATTTTTGCGTTGAAAAACAAAACTGTGTTTTGATAAAGGCGGACCCTATCTAAAAACGTATGTACTATTCTATTAGTTTGTAGATGCCAATAAATAGCGAGATAAAAATGTTTTTATGAGAAATTTAGGTGCTATTTTCAGCAGATTAACGAGTGCTGGTTCAACTAGTTTCTGTGCTATTTTCTCACTGTCTGTTTTTCATTTATAAAATTTTCTCCGGGTTCTGGCGACGTCCCACGAGCTTGCGGCCGTGTACCCCTCTTTCACTGTCAAGTGGCCACTGACTGCTTTATCAAGAACAAGGAATTCCAGATTAAAAAAAAATCGTTTCTGTATTGTTTAACTAAATGTTTCATACCACCACGAATGAAACCGTACTGATTTCGAATTATCTTACATCACGTTTATCGCATAAGCTCTGCGATGTTTATACTACAGTTTACCACTTACATATTTGTGTGAACAGTCATCGTTCTCACCTATTTTATCACAGTAATCAGTTTGTATCAAAAGAGCTAATTAAGGCAGAGATGTTACCAGCGCGAAGGTTGGTCTGAGCGGCACAGTGCTTTATTAGGCACAACCCTGTTGGACGTAGTGTGCCATTGTCGTTCTCTGACTTTTGAACTGACTTATCCACCCAGTTATAAGAGGACCTAGAGCTTATCGTAGACAGCGAATTACGGTGTGACTTGGTGTTTTCCCTACGAACAAGCCAAAGGAGTGATAAGTTATAGACAAATATCCTTGCACCGAATGGAGATGAAACGCCGGGCCTTTGAACTGTTATTCTGACATTTAACCATCGCTCCACCGAGTCACTCAAAATAATGTTAAGACTCGCTTGTTTTGGGATGCTCAGCTCTGAACTATTCAGTACAAGTAAGCACTAACATTAGCATAACACCTTCTCGTTCACAAAACTGCAACTCGTTATTCACTACGTTAAAAACCTTACATAGTTCAGCTCGATATTTATGTTAGGTTTAAATGACAGTTGAGCGCCAAAAAATGTAAATGGAAAACATCAGTGCAAACATCATAATGTTCCAGCTTTAAATACACGTTATCGTCACTGAGGAACGATAAGAGAGCTCGAAAATAGCATGGTCCGATTCACTATCCAAATAAATGTCAGAACAGTGTCGAGACGCTTGTCCTAGACCTCTACCAATCGTCCAGAATCCCAATGATCCCAACTGCTTCATATTGATGTAATGGAGAGTTGTTGTTGTGGCCTTCAGTCGGAAGACTGTTTTGGTACATCTCACCTCGTTAGTTTGTCCTGTGCAAACCTCTTCACAGACTCCATTGAAGCCTCAGAATGCGTCTTACCGGCCAGCCCCTTCTTTTAGTGAGTCTATAATTGTTTTCTCATTTGTTATTCAACCTACACATCATACCTTCAGTATTCTTCTGTAGCATCACATTCCCAAAACTTATATTCTCTTTTTTTTTTAGATCCGTACAACGCTACTCAGCAAAGATCTTCCGAAAATACTTGTTCACACTTAAATTAATATTTGTTACATTTTTCCAGAAACTCGTTTCTTGTTATTGCAATTCTGTGTTTTATATCCTATCTACACTATTGGCCATTAAAATTGCTACACCAAGAAGAAATGCAGATGATAAATGGGTATTCGTTGGACAAATATATTGTACTGGAATTGACATGTGATTACATTTTCACGCCATTTGGGTGCATAGGTCCCGAGAGTTCAGTACCCAGAAAAACCACCTCCGGCCGTAGTAACGGCCTTGATACGCCTGGGCATTGAGTCAAACAGAGCTTGGATGGCGTGTACAGATACAGCTGCCCATGCAGCTTCAACACGATACCACAATTCATCAAGAGTAGTGACTGGCGTATTGTGACGAGCCAGTTGCTCGGCCACCATTGACCAGACGTTTTCAATTGGTGAGAGATCTGGAGACTGTGCTGGCCAGGCAGCGGTCGAACATTTTCTGTATCCAGAAAGGCCCGTACAGGACCTGCAACATGCGGTCGTGCATTATCCTGCTGAAATGTAGGGTTTCGCAGGGATCGAATGAAGGGTAGAGCCACGGGTCGTAACACATCTGAAATGAACGTCCACTGTTCAAAGTGCCGTCAATGCAAACAAGAGGTGACCGAGACGTGTAACCAATGGCACTCAATACCATCACGCCGTGTGGTACGCCAGTATGGCGATGACGAATGCACGCTTCCAATGTGCGTTCACCGCGATGTCGGCAAACACGGATGCGACCATCGTGATGCTGTAAACAGAACCTGGATTCATCCGAAAAAATGACGTTTTGCCATTCGTGCACCTAGGTTCGTCGTTGAGTACATCATCGCAGGCGCTCCTGTCTGTGATGCAGCGTCAAGGATAACCGCAGCCATGGTCTCCGAGCTGATAGTCCATGCTGCTGCAAACGTCGTCGAACCGTTCGGGCAGATGATTGTTGTCTTGCAAACGTCCCCATCTGTTGACTCAGGGATCGAGATGTTGCTGCACGATCCGTTACAGCCATGGGGATAAGATGCCTGCCATCTCGACTGCTAGTGATACGAGGCCGTTGGGATCCAGCACGGCGTTCCGTATTACCCTCCTGAACCCACCAATTCCATATTCTGCTAACAGTCATTGGATCTCGACCAACGCGAGCAGCAATGTAGCGATGCGATAAACCCCAATCGCGGTAGGCTACAATCCGACCTTTATCAAAGTCGGAAACGTGATGGTACCCATTTCTCCTCCTTACACGAGGCATCACAACAACGGTTCACCAGGCAACGCCGGTCAACTGCTGTTTGTGTATGAGAAATCGGTTGGAAACTTTCCTCATGTCAGCACGTTGTAGGTGTCGCCACCGGCGCCAACCGTGTGAGAATGCTCTGAAAAGCTAATCATTTGTATATCACAGGGATCTTCTTCCTGTCGGTTAAATTTCGCATCTGTAGCACGTCATCTTCGTGGTGTAGCAATTTTAATGGCCAGTAGTGTACTTCGACCCTCGTCACATAGTTTTCTACATAATAAGATAACTCACCTACTACTATTAGCACCTGATTTCCTAATCTAATCCCTCATCATCCCTTATTTTATTCGAATACATTCCATTACTCATATTTTACTTTTATTCATGTGCAACACTATCCATTCCTTTCAACTGATTTTTCAAGTTCTTTGCCGACTCTAACAGAATTGCAATGTCGTCGGCTAACTTCAAAGTTTTTATTTCCTCTCCCTGAATACAAATTCCCTTTTCAAACTTCTCCTTAGTCTTCTTTACTGACTACTCAACGTACAAATTGCATGTCGTGGGGGATAGACTTCAAATCCGTCTCACTCCTTTCCCAACTCCAGCTTTCTTTTCATATTGTTCGGCTGTTATAACCGCATTCTGGTTTCCGTACGAGTTGTAGACAACATTTCACTTCCTGTATTTCTCTTTGCTACCTTTAGAATTTCAAAGAGTGTATTGCCGTCAACATTTGCAAGAAGTTTATTGAAATCTACAAATGCTGTAACCGTTGATTTGCCTTTCCTTATTTCTATGATAAGTCGCAGGGTCAGTGTTGCCTCAGGTGTGGCTATTATTTCTTCAGAACGCTAACCGATCTCCCCCTATGTCAACTTCTACCAGTCTTTCTGTTCTTCTGTACACAATGCGTGATAGAAACAAGAACAAGAAAGTAATTGGACATGTTAATATTTGAGGAAGTGATGGAGACTGAAAGCGCTTTTATTTATGGGTGGGTACTGATAGAGTACCGGAAGAGTGAAATATTGTGCTGCCGATATGACCAGAGAACTGATCTGTGGTTCAAAATATTTTGGGACGTGGCCAGAGAGAAGCCGAGCAGTAGACATAGTATATGGCACTCACGTAACCCGTCTGGTAGCAGCCACCACCTCTCAGCGTGTGAGTTACTGAGATGGTACCGCAGTCGACATCCACAATATAGATGATTAACGTCTTCAGTCATGGCATTGTCGCAGTTAACGGTGGGTCGCCTCCGAAGACGGAACATTAACTGACGAAATTTGTCATTATTAAAAATGGTTCAAATGGCTCTGAGCACTATGGGACTCAACTGCTGAGGTCATTAGTCCCCTAGAACTTAGAACTAGTTAAACCTAACTAACCTAAGGACATCACAAACATCCATGCCCGAGGCAGGATTCGAACCTGCGACCGTAGCGGTCTTGCGGTTCCAGACTGCAGCGCCTTTAACCGCACGGCCACTTCGGCCGGCTGTCATTATTAAAGTAACCGAGCAGTTGCCACTATGAGGCCTTGTCTAAACACCATGAGGGAGGAGGAACAAGTTGAGTGTTCATCGAAGAGTCTGCACTCCTCCATGCGACACAATCATTTTGCCAACATTCGAAACGAAACTCTATAATCCGTCACTGAAATTCAGCTTAAGTGTCTCTCCTCCCACCTGACGTAAATCATGACACATTTTAGGTGGCATGATAAGACAATGACTCGAATTCGGAAGGAACGTGATTAAAATCCCTGTCCGACCAACCACATTATGATTTTCTCTGGTTTTCTTAAATAACTCAAAGTATATTCCAGGTTGCTTCCTTAGAAAAATAAAGGACCGTTTTCCTCTCCTGTCCCTCCGTCATTTGTGGGTGTGCGTCGTTCATAACAAGCTCCTCGTGTATCGTACGTTAAATTCTAATATCTTGTCTTCCTTCATTTCGAATTAACAGTTTATTAGATTTACTTTAATCAATTTATTTCTCACATGCATCACTGTAGGACTCTTAATCTCTGACCTGTATGCTTTTGCTCAAGAAGGATAGCATAATAACATTTGATATACACTAGCAGAGAAAAAAGGAAGCACCCAGAAGAAGTGATCGGATGTAACTGTAATTTCGTAGACGTAAACATCTTTGGCATGTATGTAAATGATTAGAACTGGAATTTTGTGTCACGGGTAGAACAGCCATCATCAGTTTTAGTGTTGTTAGCAAGCATGGTAGGGTATAAGAGGGGTGTGAACAGCGTCAGATGTTGAGTGATCACTGTGAATGACATAGTGATGTACACACATAAAAAAAATGTTTTGCATCATCCCGGTTCTCAGAACTCCTGAAGATAGACGTTGACTGTGGATATTGTATCACAGACACAGTCCCTTTGACTGTTCAGAGATGTCATTAAACCCGCCCAAAGATGTAAACAACCATGCATGAGCAGCGCCTATTAGACGGAGGGGGCGGGCTGTTGTGGCCGAGCGGTTCTAGGGGCTTCAGTCTGGAACCACGCGACCGCTACGGTCGCAGGTTCAAATCCGACCTCGGGAATGGATGTGTGTGATGTCCTTAGGTTGGTTAGGTTTAAGTAGTTATAAGTTCTAGGGGACTGATGACCTCAGATATTTAGTCCCATAGTGTTCAGAACCAGGCAGACGGAGGGGGTCCGACAGCCGATCAGTTTCAGTCATTCCACCAGGAAGGAGGTACACGGCTCGTGTTGTGTGAAGTTTAGCAATGCCTAGACGGTCAATACCGCGGTTCGATCGCGTCCGCATTGTTGCTTTGTGCCAGGAAGGGCTCTCAACAAGGAAAGTGTCCAGGCGTCTCGGAGTGAACCAAAGCGATGTTGTTCGGAGATGGAGGAGATATAGAGAGACAGGAACAGTCGATGAAATGCCTCGCTTATGCCGTCCAAGGACTACTACTGCAGTGGATGACCGCTACCTAAGGATTATGGCTCGGAGGAACCCTGACAGCAACGCCACCATGTTGAATAATGCTTTTCGTGCAGGCACAGGACGTCGTGTTACTACTCAAACTGTGCGCAAGAGACTGCATGATGCCCAAATTCACTCCAGACATACATAGTGAGGTCCATTTTGCAACCACGACATTATGCAGCGCGGTACAGATGGGCCCAACAACATGCCGAATGGACCGCTCAAGATTGGCATCACGTTCTCTTCACCGATGAGTGCCGCATATGTCTTCAACCAGACAATCGTCGGAGAGATGTTTGGAGGCAACCCGGTCGGCTGAACGCCTCAGACACTCTCCAGCGAGTGCATCAAGGTGGAGGTTCCCTGCTACCGACGTACGCCGCTGGTGATCATTGAAGGCGTCGTAACGGCTGTACGATACGTGAATGCCTTCCTCCGACCACAACCTGCAACCATATCAGCAGCATTTTGGCCAGGCATTCGTCTTGATGGACAACAATTCGCACGCCAAGGCACCCAGGTTCGATTCCCGGCTCGGGTAGGAGATTTTCTCCTCTCAGGGACTGGGTGTTGTGTTGTTCTCATCATCATTTCATCCCCATCTACAACGCGCATGTCGCCAAATGTGGCGTCGAATGTAATTCGTACTTGCCCTCGGCGGCCGAACTTCCCCGAATGTGGGATTCCCAGACCACAATGCCGTACGCTCATTTCTATTTCCACGACAATTAGCGCCCCAATCGTGCACATCTTGTGAACGACTTCCTTCAGGATAACGACTTTGCTGAACTAGAGTGGCCAGCAAATTCTCCAGACATCAACCCTATCGAACATGCCTGTGATAGATTGAAAATGGCTATTTATCGACGGCGTGACCCATCAGCTACTCTAAGGGATCTACGCCGAATCACCCTTGAGGAGTGGGACAATCTGGACCAACAGTGCCTTGATGAACTTGTGGATAGTATTCCACGACGGATACAGGCATACATCAATGCAAGAGGACGTGCTATTATTAGAGATACCAGTGTGTACAGCAGCCTAGACCACCGCATCTGAAGGTCTCGCTGTATGGTGGTACAACAAGCTATGTGTGGTTTTCATGAGCAATAAAAAGGGCGGAAATGATGTTTATGTTGATCTCTATTCCAGTTTTCTGTGCAGGTTCCGGAACCGAGGTAATGCAAGATTTTTTTGATGTGTGTAGTATACCTGTGTAAGACAGCGTTCTCAGCACCTGAGAGAGTTCGAATGGAACCTCATTGTGGAACTACATTCAGCCAGCTGGTCCAATTCCTGCAATATGCAGATTTGTGGGGCATTCGGATGTGACACAGTGTTGGATTGCGTGGGAACGTGAGGGCAAACGTACTTATCATCAACGTTCGTGGTGACTACATCTGACCACCGCAATGGACGATTGCTATATGGTCCAACAAGCACACCGTTAACCCTTCACATCTCCACCTACCATCAGAGGACAAGAAATTGACTCCCTGTGACATGCTGCGGTAGCATAGATCTGTGGTGGCATGGAACATAGCCCAAAACCTTAATGAGGCCTCAGCCAAACCTTACGAGCTAATCAACACACCTGCCTACACAGAAGCCTCAGAAGGAGCCACCACATCTGTGAGACTCTGGTCAAATTTGGGCCAGTGATAAACTGCTGCGTGACAACAGCCAGGCCCTAGTCATCAGCCTCTTTCCGGATCGTTCCAAGAGACACAGAAACATGGTTCCTTTCACGAAGTCAGCCCATCATCGTCTAACATCTCGGCTACGTAGCTGCACCCAGTCATAACCTAGGAGTCTTATCTGCAACCGTGTCGCTGCTCCTACTGCCGACCCCTGGCCACAAATAACGGATCACTGCCTGACTACCCAGGCCCCTCGCAGCCAACAGTTGATCGCCATCTCAACGAGATTTCCCACCGACTGACATACTGTTGTTCTTTGGCCAGGGCATGAACGGATGACCTACCAGCACTGTGTCGTCAGAGTATGCCAATCACCCGTTGCCGCTCGGCAGCTGTAGGTTCAGAATTACACTCTGGGCAACCACCGCGAAAAGCAATAATACCTGTCGTAGCCACCGGTTGCCTCATGTTCCAGAGAGCCACGTGCCGTGCCTTGACCGCCGCAGTCAACTCAGCTCCCAGCTCCCGGGATGGCTACTATCCCAGCTCAGCAAGACGTCTTCTCAGCAGAACTCGCACATTGTGTGCCGTGTCTACCACACTCGCCGCTACAGGTTGGAATATTAGGAGCTGACGCTAAACCAGGCCAGAGGCGAGGACGCACATGAATAAGTGTCCAAGTCGAAATAATTAATAAGGAGCTGTTTATGTTCGCTGTTGGTTTGTGTACAGCTGCCCACAACGTCACACCCATCTCCCCCGGCATCAAAAAGACTGAAAGACGTCCGGTAGCGGTCATTCTCATCCATGGCCCGTTAAATTATGTGTCATGGCTCTGAGCACTATGGGACTCAACTGCTGAGGTCATTAGTCCCCTAGAACTTAGAACCAGTTAAACCTAACTAACCTAAGGACATCAAACACATCCATGCCCGAGGCAGGATTCGAACCTGCGACCGTAGCGGTCTCGCGGTTCCAGACTGCAGCGCCAGAACCGCGCGGCCACTTCGGCCGGCTAAATTATGTGTCATCCCACATCATTGGTCGAAGACTGGTAGCAGCCACATTAGGTAATTACCGACCCATGCATAGGCGGCCGGTAACACCACAACGCAAACGGCTGTGTTTAGTGTCGTGTCACGACCGTTAAACATGGACAAATGGTTCAAATGGCCCTGAGCACTATGGGACTTAACATCTGAGGTCATCAGTCCCCTAGAACTTAGAACTACTTCAACCTAACTAACCTAAGGACATCACAAATATCCATGACCGAGGCAGGATTCGAACTCGAACCTCCGACGGGCGGGAGCCGAGCGGGCCGTGACAAGGCGCCATAGACCGTGAGGCCTGAGTTCAACCTATAACCAACGGATGCAAACGGGAGTTATTTTCACCCCAAATTGGATCATCTTGCGAACCTTGCAGAACTAGCACTCCTGAAAGAAAGGATACTGCGGAGACATGGCTTAGCCACAGCCTGGGGGATGTTTCCAGAATGAGATTTTCACTCTGCAGCGGAGTGTGCGCTGATATGAAACTTCCTGGCAGATTAAAACTGTGTGCCCGACCGAAACTCGAACTCGGGACCTTTGCCTTTCGCGGGCAAGTGCTCTACCAACTGAGCTACCGAAGCACGACTCACGCCCGGTACTCACAGCTTTACTTCTGCCAGTATCTCGTCTCCTACCTTTCAAACTTTACAGAAGCTCTCCTGCGAAACTTGCAGAACTAGCACTCCTGAAAGAAAGGATACTGCGGAGACATGGCTTAGCCACAGCCTGGGGGATGTTTCCAGAATGAGATTTTCACTCTGCAGCGGAGTGTGCGCTGATATGAAACTTCCTGGCAGATTAAAACTGTGTGCCCGACCGAGACTCGAACTCGGGACCTTTGCCTTTCGCGGGCAAGTGCTCTACCAACTGAGCTACCGAAGCACGACTCACGCCCGGTCCTCACAGCTTTACTTCTGCCAGTATCTCGTCTCCTACCTTCCAAACTTTACAGAAGCTCTCCTGCGAAACTTGCAGAACTAGCACTCCTGAAAGAAAGGATACTGCGGAGACATGGCTTAGCCACAGCCTGGGGGATGTTTCCAGAATGAGATTTTCACTCTGCAGCGGAGTGTGCGCTGATATGAAACTTCCTGGTAGATTAAAACTGTGTGCCCGACCGAGACTCGAACTCGGGACCTTTGCCTTTCGCGGGCAAGTGCTCTACCAACTGAGCTACCGAAGCACGACTCACGCCCGGTCCTCACAGCTTTACTTCTGCCAGTATCTCGTCTCCTACCTTCCAAACTTTACAGAAGCTCTCCTGCGAACCTTACGGAACTAGCACTCCTGAAAGAAAGGATACTGCGGAGACATGGCTTAGCCACAGCCTGGGGGATGTTTCCAGAATGAGATTTTCACTCTGCAGCGGAGTGTGCGCTGATATGAAACTTCCTGGCAGATTAAAACTGTGTGCCCGACCGAGACTCGAACTCGGGACCTTTGCCTTTCGCGGGCAAAGTTCGCAGGAGAGCTTCTGTAAAGTTTGGAAGGTAGGAGACGAGATACTGGCAGAAGTAAAGCTGTGAGGACCGGGCGTGAGTCGTGCTTCGGTAGCTCAGTTGGTAGAGCACTTGCCCGCGAAAGGCAAAGGTCCCGAGTTCGAGTCTCGGTCGAGCACACAGTTTAAATCTGCCAGGAAGTTTCATATCAGCGCACACTCCGCTGCAGAGTGAAAATCTCATTCTGGAAACATCCCCCAGGCTGTGGCTAAGCCATGTCTCCGCAGTATCCTTTCTTTCAGGAGTGCTAGTTCCGCAAGGTTCGCAGGAGAGCTTCTGTAAAGTTTGGAAGGTAGGAGACGAGATACTGGCAGAAGTAAAGCTGTGAGGACCGGGCGTGAGTTGTGCTTCGGTAGCTCAGTTGGTAGAGCACTTGCCCGCGAAAGGCAAAGGTCTCGAGTTCGAGTCTCGGTCGGGCACACAGTTTTAATCTGCCAGGAAGTTTCAATGACGCCTATGTTTGCAATTAATACTCAAAACTTCAAAAAGTCCAAAAGCTAAAAGCACACAGTTTATAATACTTCTGCAACATTTTCAGTGTACAAAATCGTGATGGTAAAAATATATATACAGAACATAAAAATTAAGATGTACAGCTGCACGTAAGTTCGAAACGTATCGCTATAAGTTTTATGTTCTGTATATATTTTTATTGTTGTTACATGTATTCATTGTAAATTAGAACTGCCATGCATGTGAGCTCCATCTGGCAGAACTGCTTTCCTTAAGCCATCAGCAGTGAATTCAAGTTAATTTGCAGTTATGCTTCAAGTGAGTGACATCGTAGAGATACAGCAGGTAGGTGTCATTTCTGCCATTTCCACATTTTACTTCATTTGTTTGTTCACAACGTATTTGTTATATTTTATTCAGTGGCTTTTCTCTGATTCACACGTGTGCTACATTTTTTTCCGATCCTTATAAAATGGTGGAACGCTGAAACGCGTGAGGTTTTGTAAATGTTAATAAAGAAATGTGGTCAAGACTAAAGTGTTATTATACAGCAATGAAATTACCGCTACTACTCATAAAGCACAGCATACGTCTAAGAATAAAGTACGAGACTACAAAGTATCGAACTAGATTTTTGATTGTTCAGGACTTCCTTGCGTGTATATAACTCAACACGCTATGCTAATCAAGAGGAAATCGGCAGATGTAGAGGTAATTTCTGAGTCCCCCAAGGGAGTGTTATGGGGCCATTACTGCTTACAATGTGTAGATATTTGTGTTGGTGGGTGAGGACAGTATACTGAGCAACATTTCATCAGTATTTACTTCATTTGCATATTAATAATTACAGCTATTAGAAGTAGTATGTTTTTCGGTTGATTAGTAACTCCAAGTATATGTGGCAAGAACAAGCCGTTAATGTTTATTTTCCACTGGGCAGCAGGTCAGATGTTGACATGTGGACGCAGAACGGTTAGTCAATAGTGACAGGCATATACCACTTAGTGGTGCTGTTTCGGCATGCAGAAAACATGAGGTCGTAAAGTGTGTGGGAAGACTGTTCGACACAGAGAAAAAACTACCAACACAATGATGTGTGTACATATTAAGATATCACATACAAAAATATTTGCACTCATACCCGTTAACGTCTGTGTAAATGACCAAGTGGACAACGTGAAAAGCTCCGCCGGCCGCGGTGGTCTAGCGGTTCTGGCGCTGCAGTCCGGAACCGCGGGACTGCTACGGTCGCAGGTTCGAATCCTGCCTCGGGCATGGGTGTGTGTGATGTCCTTAGGTTAGTTAGGTTTAAGTAGTTCTAAGTTCTAGGGGACTTATGACCTAAGATGTTGAGTCCCATAGTGCTCAGAGCCATTTTTTTGAAAAGCTCCGTTAGGCTTATTACAGACGATAATGTTATCTATAGGAGGTTTTGACTCTTGAAGACTTAGATACGTATGTTGCGGCCTCCTTAATGGACGCAGCCAGAGCTGCCACGCTGAGACTGTTTCCGACTGGCGCCACGGGTGGCGCCTTCAAGTTAGCCACCAACCATAAGCGAGGCCTAATCAACAGTCTCCGTGCCGCCGCCTGTGAGATGGACTTCGGCGTCATGATAAGCGGTGGCCACGGCAGTAAAGGTGTGTGTATTATCCTTAGCGTAAGTTAGTTTGTTAGATTAAGTAGTGCGTAAGCCTAGGGACCGATGATCTCAGCAGTTTGGTCGTATAGGAAATTTCGAAATTTATATCTTGGTATCACATTGGCCGTGTGCGACCTCGGCTCGACTCGCCATATTCCTATTTTGCACTCCTTGTCATTTTCCTTTCAGAGATATCTATTCCGAGGTAGCTAACCATCTCGTCATCGACGGAACAATATTCGCAAATCTTCCTTCTGTAAATTCATTCTGAGATTAATCTGTTCGAATTGTTAATTGATGTTCCCGGTATGATAAATTATGACCTGTACAGTGCAGTGTTTTGGTGTCGATGAGTGCGTGTTTCTGCTTACCTTATTTCGTACATCTATTTCTGGCTTTCTCTCGAATACACATATTTAGGGCACATTTTCCTAGTACACTCTGTGACCTTATAATCCCATTTTCTTTCTTCTGCATTGAAGTGAGCTATAGCCGTATGTAGAATGAAATTTTCACTCTACAGCGGAGTGTGCGCTGATATGAAACTTCCTGGCAGATTAAAACTGTGTGCCGGACCGAGACTCGAACTCGGGACCTTTGCCTTGCGCGGGCAAGTGCTCTACCAGCTGAGCTACCCAAGCACGACACACGCCCCGTCCTCACAGCTTTGCTTCTGCCAGGGAGCACTTGCCCGCGAAAGGCAAAGGTCCCGAGTTCGAGTCTCGGTCCGGCACACAGTTTTAATCTGCCAGGGAGTTTCAGATACAATAGAGTCTAACGTCCCGTCGACAGCTGCATAATGAGAAACAGAAGACTCGCGCAAAAAATAATAATTTTACTCTGTTGACAAGGTATAAGCTACCCTTCGTATGAAATACTCAATGTATTGCCTGTTGCCAAACTATTCTGTATTCGGACGACTACCTCCTTACCTGAGTGGTTAACATATATGATTGGGGGACTGTGCTTCATTTCCTAGAACAGCCAGACATTTTTCCTTGGTGGGAGCACTGGAACGGGTGACCTCGTGAGGCCAGTTGAGACGCTACTTAAATAACAAGTAGCGACTCCAAGGTCAGCAAAGCTGACAACGGAGGGAAAAGTGGTGTGCAAACATCATGCTCCACCAGACTACCATAACACATTCCAATGACGCCATATGGCAGAGACTGACACTGCGGTCGGTCGGCATCGTGTGATACTCTGTGAATAATCAATCATTGACTTACATTTCTTTCATTCGTACATCATTTTTATGTATCTGACCATTTATAAATGAAAAATCTGTCAAATGCCTGTAAATTAATATGTAATCAAATAGGTATTGTTAATCAGTAATAAAATGTTTCCAAGTTAAATTTATGCGTTTACTCAGTTCATTAACTTTTAATGTAACCTTCTTTAAATCATCATAAGAACCAACTGTTTCTTGTCAACAGTCCATTTACTCTCTAAATGGACTGTGGTTGTGACATGATGGCTCCCGGCAGTCTTTGACTTAGCAGTACTGCTACAGAAGCATGTGTCTCGCCACTGTTGAGTTGGGAGGCTACACTTTACAAAATAGCGCTACGTTCACTGTCTTCTGTGACTGCTATTAAAATTATAAGTGACAGGCCATATAAACTGCAATAATATCATTGGACGACATGACGTGTTGTTCCGTCAACTTTTCATGCTAATGTAGCAGTTAAAAACAAGGTGAAAGAACGTCGCGCATGTTATTGAAAATCATTGCTGTTCAGGTAATCAGCTGTTCAGCTAACACTTAATCAAAACGTGTGTCCCGCGCATTATGTAAATTGCTGTCTCTCGGCGACATGGGAGTGCGGCGGCTCCTTTTGTCTCTGGCCGCAGAACGGGAACAGCTGAAGGGAAGGCCAATAACGAAGCGGCGGCCAGCTTTCTCCTCGCCTGCGTCGCGAGATCGCCATTTTCGTCGTGACCCACGGAGCGGCTTTCACTTTCTGCGCAGCCTACTTCCATTATCTCATACACTTCCTTCACAGGTATCCACTTTCCTGAGTCTTTAATTAAAAGAACGGCGTAAAAAACAAAAATAATAACGAATGTATGGCAAGACCGAAAACTGCTACCGAATGAAATCAGGGAACAAATGTTTATAAACAAAATATTCTTAGAATGAACATTGTTGAAACGATCCGCCAGCAGACTCTATATTTATTTTTGAATTTTTGTAAGCAAAAGAACAGCTGATTATTGTGGCAGGGGCTCTCGGACGTCACATGTTGCTATAATGTTGCAGTGCTTCGACGGAGGACTCGGTCACACTTTTCATCAGATGGTTTCAACGATACTACCCTACCTATCCTTCGCAGCGTCCAACAGATTCGACAGGCAATATTACATCCGAAAGGCCATAAACAATTCATTTGCGTTACCAGTTTCGTGTGAATTTGTTTGTCTTAAAAAACAACACCCATCACAATGGGTAAACCGGAAAATAAACACATAAAAATAATGCTGAAGGTGACCGTGACTGGTAGTTAATTTTACACTATTTATGAATACAACACTAACGGAATTTTTCACACGCAATAACTCTGTCAAAATAGCCTCCGTCTCTTTTTTTATTCTGTCTGATTGTAGATTCTTTGCAATGACATGCACGTACAGAAGAAAGTCGACTACTAGTTAGCTGTCATGAAATACAAGACATGCTCAGCATTAAATGGTTCTATTTTAAAAATGAATTTAACGTCCTTAAGATCACAGGGGTTACTGCACATACATCTTGGTGAATGTTCCTTCACAACGATCCACTTATTATCGGAGCTCGTCACTCACTGGCGACTATTATTGGTTTCCCAGTTTCTTTTATAATTATGGACCCTTAAGTGACAGTGAAGTTAAAGTTTGAAACGGACACTCCATGTGTCATTATGCATAAACAGTGTCTTTATGCCTCCATTATAGAGCGAGTACCCTTCGTATTATACAAATATTTTCAAAATACTCTCTTCTCCGTAATACACTGAACTAAGAAATCACGAACATTGGCAAAGGTAGAGAGTTATGTCCCAGTGACTTGGAAGGACGTCTAACTAACAGTGAAGGCGGTCGGCTGTTCACGTGGTACTGTCGTGAACATCTACGGAAAGTGGTTGAAGGACAGTGAAACCGTGAGTAGCAGATAAAGTGTTATGCCTCACCACAGAACGTGGAGATCGGATCTATAAAGCAGCACAAGCATATTTAACGACATTCTAAAATGCTGGTTCAGGCACACGGTTCAACGCACGTTGTTGAAAATGGGGCTCTGCAGGGGTGAATTACATTTCTTATCACTCCAGGTCTACGGTCGTGACAGGATACACTGTTATCCAGGCGAACTACTGCTGTAAACGTCCACTGAGCCACGGACGCTGAACGCTGGTGGCAGTACTGCATAGAGGGAGACATTCAAATGGGCTTCTGTACGACCTGTGGTACTAATCGAAGGCTGTGGATTACGTGAGGACCACCTACATCCCTTCATGCTTGGTGCAGCGACAACAATGGCATTTTGCAGCAGGATAGCTGTCTGAGTCACCAGGCCATAATCGTGCTACAGTGGTTTGAGTAGCATCACAATGAACTCATGTCCGTGTCTTGAACACCAAATTCGCCTGGCCTAAACCCGATGGCATGCATCTGGGATGCTACCAGGTACCAGCTCCACGTCCACAAACCACACGCCCGTGATTTACGGGAATTGCGTGTGTAGACATCTGGTGCCAGATATGTTATACCAAAGACTTGCCGAACCCATACCCTGCTGAACCGCTGCAGTAATGCTTTCCAAAGGTCAACCACAACGCCATCGAGCAAGTGATCATAATATTTTGGCTCATCAGTGTAAATATACAGGGTGAGTCACCTAACATTACCGCTGGATATATTTCGTAAACCACATCAAATACTGACGAATCGATTCCACAGACAGAACGTGAGGAGAGGGGCTAGTGTAACTGGTTAATACAAACCATAAAAAATGCACGGAAGTATGTTTTTTAACACAAACCTACGTTTTTTAAATGGAACCCCGTTAGTTTTGTTAGCACATCTGAACATATAAACAAATAAGTAATCAGTGCCATTTGTTGCATTGTAAAATGTTAATTACATCCGGAGATATTGTAACCTAAAGTTGACACTTGAGTACCACTCCTCTGCTGTTCGATCGTGTGTATCGGAGAGCACCGAATTACGTAGGGATCCAAAGGGAACGGTGATGGACCTTAGGTACAGAAGAGACTGGAACAGCACATTACGTCCACATGCTAACACCTTTTTATTGGTCTTTTTCTCTGACGCACATGTACATTACCGTGAGGGGTGAGGTACACGTACACACATGGTTTCCGTTTTCAATTACGGAGTGGAATAGAGTGTGTCCCGACATGTCAGGCCAATAGATGTTCAATGTGGTGGCCATCATTTGCTGCACACAATTGCAATCTCTGGCGTAATGAATGTCGTACACGCCGCAGTACATCTGGTGTAATGTCGCCGCAGGCTGCGACAATACGTTGTTTCATATCCTCTGGGGTTGTAGGCACATCACGGTACACATTCTCCTTTAATGTACCCCACAGAAAGAAGTCCAGAGGTGTAAGATCAGGAGAACGGGATGGTCAATTTATGCGTCCTCCACGTCCTATGAAACGCCCGTCAAACATCCTGTCAAGGGTTAGCCTAGTGTTAATTGCGGAATGTGCAGGTGCACCATCATGCTGATACCACATACGTCGACGCGTTTCCAGTGGGACATTTTCGAGCAACGTTGGCAGATCATTCTGTAGAAACGCGATGTATGTTGCAGCTGTTTCGGCCCCTGCAATGAAGTGAGGACCATTGAGGTGGTTGCCAATGATTCCGCATCATACATTTACAGTCCACGGTCGCTGTCGCTCTACCTGTCTGAGCCAGCGAGGATTGTCCACGGACCAGTAATGCATGTTCCGTAGATTCACTGCCCCGTGGTTTGTGAAACCCGCTTCATCGGTAAACAGGTAGAACTGCAACGCAATCTCTGTTAATGCCCATTGACAGAATTGCACTCGATGATTAAAGTCATCACCATATTGCTGATGTAGCGACACACGAAACGGGTGAAAGCAGTGACGATGCAGTATGCGCATGACACTACTTTGACTCTGTCCACCGGCTCTCGCAATGTCCCGTGTACTTATGTGTGGGTTCATGGCAACAGCAGCCAACACACCAACTGCATCCACTTCTCCTGTGACGGGCCTGTTACGGACCCGTTTGCGTGCTACGACCATACCTGTTGCATACAGTTGGCGGTAGATGTTTTGCAATGTGCGGAACGTTGGATGCTCTCTGTCCGGGTACCGTTCTGCATACACCCTGCAGGCTTCAGCTGCATTTCGTCGACACTCGCCATAGATGAGTATCATCTCCGCCTTTTCAGAGTTCGAATACACCATGGTCACAGTTCCTACAACACTACACTATCACAGACGTCTAGTAACACGGTGTACTACAGTTGGTCTGCGTGCGGAGACGAATGCAGAATAACAATAGCGGCAAGCGCTACATGCGGACACTGCGACAGCTAGACCAAACCACAACAGTGCACTACAGCCACACTCGTAAACACGGTCGTCATCGTAAACATGTCCCTGCAGATGCTGCTCGCCGACCGTGGCCCGTGTTTGTTACAACACGCAACTGAACGTCGGGGGTTTCAAGCGTCAACTTTAGGTTACAATATCTCCGGATGTAATTAACATTTTACAATGCAACAAACGGCACTGATTACGTATTTGTTTATATGTTCAGATGTGCTAACAAAACTAACGTGGTTCCATTTAAAAAAACGTTGGTTTGTGTTAAAAAACATACTTCCGTGCATTTTTGTATGGTTTGTATTAAACAATTACACTAGCCCCCTCCTCACGTTCGGTCTGTGGAATCGGTTCGTCAGTATTTGATGTGGTTTACGAAATATATCCAGCGGTAACGTTAGGTGACTCACCCTGTATAAAACAGTCATTGCTGTAAACGGCAGGGCAACACATGGAACACTTACGTGTCAACTTCTGCGAGGAAAGCATTGTCATTTGCAGTGAAAATTTCATTAGAGTCATCACATGTCCCTATAAGTTTGTCAATTTACTTAAATCGGCTTTAAAATTTGAAATACCATTTGTTAATTTTTTTAAGGGGGAACGACAGGGTGACGGATGGAAAAACTCGAATTTTTTTGTTACGGAATTCAAATGTATATACATTGAAGACTTCTTCCCCAAAATATCATGCTCGAACTCCAAAATATAACGATTCTGTGATCGCTTAAAGCCGAGCCTACACAACACAAAACGACATTTCCACAAGTCGTTATCGATGCTATCACCCATATTTCTAGATTATACCGATTTTAGTAAAACTGATTTGATGGAGCGTTGTTTGTGCAGTTTTACTCAAAATATGAACGAAAGATTCAATAGTCTCATTCGGAGATACGCTTCAGACATAAGATCCAGCCGAAGCGAAATTGTCAACATTGATTCAAATTTGACCGTATGTCCATTCAATGTAAGCCATACTGCATTAATGTACGTGGCAGATGCCCTTCAAATCAAAACCGGCGATGAAATGCTCCGATCCTGTGAAGATAGAGACACCAACGGCGATGCGATCAGCGGCGAGAGAGCTTTGAGGACGAAAATGAGGGCTTCTCAGCTCAACGTAAGAGAAAACAGCCATCCGCTAGCCGAGGCGATAATTATTATGGACCAGGCATCGATGCTATCCCGTAAGTTTCAAACTTTGTCCTTTTTTTTGTATAATAAAAACTTGTCAAACTTTAAACGTGTTTTTCTCAAAAATCATGATTCTCGGCATAGTTGTCGTCGCCCAGTCTACAATTTTCATACCAAATGGTTCAAATGGCTCTGAGCACTATGGGACTTAACTGCTGTGGTCATCAGTCCTCTAGAACTTAGAACTACTTAAACCTAACGAACGTAAGGACATCACACACATCCATGCCCGAGTCAGGATTCGAACCTGCGACCGTAGCGGCCGCGCGGTTCCAGACTGTAGCGCCTAGAACCACTCGGCCACTCCGGCCAGCTTTTCATCCCATTTCAATAATTTTTGGTCTCCCTTGAAACAAACTGAATTCTCTTCAGTTCATCGCAGCCGATTTTTTTTATCTTGGTATTTAATCTTTATTTCGATCATAAAAGAGGGGAACAAAAATTGGAAATTTAAAAAAAAATCTATAATCTCGCCATTTTTTTGCAAATCCCTATTATGAACTAAAATTACATGTGTAAGGATCAGGGTGATACGTTAATTTCATGTTTCAGGCAACCATAACCCGAGTTACAGCGACAACCGTCGATCTACCTCCTTTCAGAGCTGCCTCGGGAAAGTCCAATTACACAGTGAAGATATTAATATTTTTATATGAAATAATACCAATAGAAACGTCAATGTATGCTTTATTCATTACAGCAAAACCCATTTGTCTACTACATTCCACTACGGAGAAAAAAATCCTAAATTTGAGCAAAAATTTTCACCGTGATCCTGTCTTTCCCCCTTAATTTTTTCTAGTGCGTAATTCTCTTGCAATTACGAAATGGAAAAGTTTCTTGTGAATTTCTAAGTCTTCTTACCCACTAGCTCACGTAAGGAACCCACAAACTATTGTAGTTTTAGCTCTGGTGCGATTACTCAATAATTTTTCGTGTGAGATCGGTATGTTTGCTTGGTGTTGTTCGATTTCTCGCAGGAATGGGGTGAGGCTGGCTTCTCAGAGCTCAGTAGTGGGTCTGCAGATGGCTTTCACCGTGTCTCAACATCAGGGCTAGGTGGCGACCAGTTTGGCGGAAATTGTCCTGTTTCTTGAAATGTTATTGTGGTCAGCCCCTGGCTCTGAACCCCTTGTCACAGACGCAGTGCCACCGGATTCCACAGAGTCCCCTTGTGTATGCTTGAGTGCGAAATTTGCCTTTCTGAGTGAACACCAAAAGGTGGCGCCTATCATCGCTACCCTGGAGTGAGAAAGTTCATTACTTCCCCTGGAAAAATTACGGACTGTTCAATAAACGTAGCGCCACCTGCCATTAGACTTGGTACAGACGTTGCTAACCAGTGGAGGCAGAATGTTCGAACCCTGTACCAACCTAATTAATTGTAATATAAGTTTCTGTATGGCTTCAGCGGGAAGTTTCGGTTGCGTTCCCCTGTCTCTGTGTGGTGAAGGCACAATATCGTTAGTCAGAATGGCAGCAGCTTTCATTTTTCCCCTCCCGTCAAGCTCTCGTTTCGTCCAGGCTGGGGCTATAGTACAAGCCAACTTGTGAGCAGCTCGTATTTATCTGTGTTACTCGTCAAGTACGCCAAATTTATCGCATTTAATGTGTTTCATTTATCCTGAAATTGCGTGCTGCCCAGATGTGGAAGTCTTATTCGCTCTTATTCCTGTAGTCTTCCGATTAGATGTAAGTCCCTCAGTCGTTAGCGTCATTTTGCTTCATTTCGCCACGTGTTTTATAAGAACATTGTTCTGTGCTATTAATGTCAAATATTTACTTCATTAGAGAAGTAAAACTCTGTATTTCAGTGTTGAATTACATTTTGAGATCACTGAACTCCTGAAACCTTTCCATGGGTCTTAAAGAATAAATATAACCGGGTGAACTTTGTGTGGTGTTGCTTCAATCTGTTTCCATTGCGTACAGTGGACAAGCACAAGACTCAATACAATGAGAGATGCAGAGGTGACAGAGATTGCCCGACGGTCATATTTTGTATTACAGGATTGATTTGTGCACGAGTTATTGAGCTTAATTTCGACTTCTTCCAAGTCTGTTGTTGCGATATTATTCATATAATTTGTGTCCTGTGATCCGTGTAGGAACATTTGCGTAATTTGCATTTGATTCCCGCACACACATGAAAGTGGCTAACCAAATTCAGGATTTTTCGTTTGAGTGAAGACAGTCCCACATAGCTTGTGTCGCTTTGTGACAAACGCTGAATGCTCAGGGTAGAATAGACAAACATATTCGAAACAGTTAATTTTCACGATTACCGACTATTAGGTGGTTCCGGGGGGCGTGGAGAGCTTTTTGATTAACGAAATTGATCAAGACTGTATTATGTTCGATACCAACAAGATGTATGTCTCTCACTGTGCACCTATTAATACTTAACAACCAGTGATAACTTCAAAGCTGACCAATGTAACTCAATTTTTCTTACTGATCAGGTTACCAGAATTCTTGTCCATATATTGAGTAGTGATTTTTTAACACAATAAATATATACAATATATTTCAAATTACGTAAAAGAACATCTTCAACTTTTGTAGTCCTGTCTTCCTCAGTTGTGTTTAATATTACGGTATATTGATAATTTTTAGTTTGGACCGTCTAACTACAACTCAATGAAACACAATTTTTGTGCCACACGCCTTTCGCCTTTCTTCTCTGCAAGACATCTTCAGTGGCCTGGAATATGTACATATCTTTACTATTTAATTTACATCTTGGGGAAATGTACCTATAGGTTGTAAACAGTTCTGGTGGTTGGTTTTCTTCTGTGATGTAGTAATGTTTTAAATTCTACTTACAGGTTGCGTTTCGGGGTGCACTCAGCCTCGTGATGCCAATTGAGGAGCTGCTCGACCGAATAGTAGCGGCTCCGGTCAAAGAAAACCATCATAACGACCGGGAGAGCGGTGTGCTGACCACACTCCCCTCCTATCCGCATCCTCACCTGAGGATGATACGGCGGTCGGATGGTCCCGATGGGCCACCTGTGGCCTGAAGACGGAGTGCTACAGGTTGCGTGGACGATTTTCCACATATTATGTATGGCACTAAAACTGTGTTCCATTCAGCTGTAATTAGACGGTCCAAAGTAAAAATTATCACTATAACATAATGCGTGTTAGTAACTAAGTCATCATGTAGTGTTATAGTCAAATTATCTAAAGCAACACAAACATATATACTCTGCAAGCTGTTCAGTATACTGAGAAGGGTACATCCTACCAGTATGATCGATTTCCTGTTCTGTTGTATTTGTGTATTGAGTGACAACAAAATGATTGTCTAGTACAATTGTCTCATAAGTGGAATGACCACATAAAACAAACAGTAGGAAAAGCAGATACCAGACTTAGAGCCATGGGAAGAATCTTAAGTAAATGTAACTCATCGGCGAAGGAAGTGGTTTACAAGGCGCTTTTTCGACCGATTCTTGAGTATTGCTCATCGATATGGGACCCTTACAAGGTAGGACGGATAGAAGAGATAGAGCAGACTCAACAAAGAGCAGCGCGTTTCGTCACGGGGCGTCTTGGTCGGTGTGAGAGGTTTAGAGACCTGACCTACAAATGGCTGACGCTATAGGAGACGAGTTGTGCACCAACGAGAGGTTTGCTGTTGATATTTCGAGAGAGTACTATCCGGGAAGAGTCGCACAACATATTAACTCCTCCCACAAACACCTTGCGAAGTAACCAGGACGACAAAATTCGACATATTGGCGTTAAGACAAAGGCGTACCAACAGTTGTTTTTCCCACACATCATTTGTGCGTGGAACAGGGAAAGAGTGATTAGGTATAGTGGCATCACAAGTACCCTCCGCGAACACCATCAGATGGCTTGCGGAATATTTATGTAGATGTAGCCTTCTTCAAAACACAGGCTTTCTAAATCTATCCAACAGAATTTCGTGATAACTACTTCATATGCCTTCCAAGAATTCCTATTTAAATTTCCCAAGGAATTCCGTTACACTACACTGAGATGAAAAGTCATAGGATACCTCTTAATATCGTGTCGGACCTCATTTTGCACGACATAGTGCAGCCACTCGACATGGCAAGGACTCAGCAAGTCAATGGAAGTCCCCTGCAGAAATACTGAGCCATGCTGGCTCTATAGCCGTCCATATTTTCGGAAGGGTTGCCGGTGCAGGATGTTGTGATGAACTGACCTCTGGATTACGTCCCATAAACAATCGATGGGATTAATGTCGGGCGATATGGTTGCCCAAATCATTCGCGCGAATTGTGCAGAATGTTCTTCAAACCAGTCGCGAACTAATGAGGCCTCGTGACATGGCGCATTTTCATCCATACAAATGAAGTACTTGAATGGCTGCAAATGATCTACAACTAACCAAACATAACCATTTCCCGCCAATGAACGGTTCAGTTGGACCAGAGGACCTAGTCCAATCCACGTAAACACAGCCCACACCGGTATGGAGCCACCAACAGCTTGCACAGCGCTTTGTTGACAACTTGGGTCAATGGCTTCGTGGGGTTATTCCACACTCGAGCCCTACCGTCAGCCCTACCAACAGAAATCGGGAAGCATCTGACCAGTCGTCTACGGTCCAACAGATATGGTCACTACCCCAGGAGAGGTGCTGCAGGCGATTTCGTGCTGTTAGCCAAGGGACTCGCATCGGTCGTCTGCTGCCATAGCCCATTAAAGCCAGATTTGGCATCATTGTCCTAACAGATGCGTTCGACGTACGTTCCACATTGATTTCTGCGGTTATTTCACGCTGTGTTGCTTGTCTGCCAGCACTAACATCTCTACGCAGACGTCACTGCACTCGGTTGTTAAGTGAAGGCCGTCGGCCCATTGCATTGTCCATGGTAAGAGGTAATGCTTCAAATTTGGTATTCTCGGCACACTCTTGACACTGTGGATCTCGCAATATTGAATTCCCGAACTATTTTCGAAATGGAATGTCTTTTCCGTCTAGCTCCAACTACCATTCCGCGTTTAAAATATGTTAATTCCCGTCGTGTGGCCATAATCACGTCGGAAACATTTTCGCATGAATAACCTGAGTACAAATGACCTTTTTATGTCTTGTCTACGCGATGCTGCCATCATCTGTGTATGTGGACATCGCTATCTCGTGACTTTTGTGCAAATGGTTCAAATGGCTCTGAGCACGATGGGACTTAACAACTGAGGTCATCAGTCCCCTAGAACTTAGAACTACATAAACCTAACTAACCTAAGGACGACACACACATCCATGCCCCAGGCAGGATTCGAACCTGCGACCGTAGCGGTCGCGCGGTTCCAAACTGAAGCGCCTAGAACCGCTCGGCCACTCTGGCCGGCTCGTGACTTTTGTCAACTCAGTTTATTTTGTAGTTGGGCCAATGACAATTTACTTGACACAGCATAGTAAAACTGAGACATTTTCCAAGGCTAATTCAAGAGTCCATGAAAACAGGTCAGTTCAGGCTGACCAGGTGAAGTTACATAAGGGGCTACCTGCTCCTATGATAACTGCAGCGTCCTAGACGTCGATGTTACCATATACTACCGCCAATCAGATATATCGGAAGCATAATAGCGTTGACACTGCAGGAAGACAGAGCCACAATGGCGTGGGTGACCTGACTGCATCATCATGTCTGAACTGTGGGCCTGTTGTGAGTTACAGGATAGGAAATGACTATCTGATAATTTAGCAAAAGGAAGACGGGCCAAGCCCATACAAGTACGCCCCATTTCCAGACAGAGTCATGGCAATCTACCAACCATCAGCACTGAGGGGGACCAATGACGATCTACCAGTCTATGTGGCTCAACAATTCACCATGTCTCCGGACTCTTCCATTGGCAGCTGCGTCTCTCCTGCATGCCCAGTGTTACCGACTTAGCACCCACCAACAGATGAGCCACCTGATGGCCAACCGCAGTCACTGCTGGCCTCCTGCTCTGGTGTTCAACAGCTCGAACCCGGTCCCATGCAGCCACTCAGCCGCTACTGCTTGTGGGGGTAAACTATTTGCAGCCCGCCTCTGCTCATGTGGGCAGACTGCTGCTGCCACGAGTCGTATCGTCCTCACTGGGTCCAAGACGTGATTCTGCATCCTGTCCTGTGCTGCCAGACTGCCTCTAGTCCGCCCGCTGCTGTGACAGCGCACTTGTCGATCGCTGCTGCCATCCCATCAAATAATTCAAATGGCTCTGAGGTTTATGGGACTAAACATCCATGGTCATCAGTCCCCTATATCTTAGAACTAACTAAACCTAACTAACCTAAGGACATCACACACATCCACGCCCCAGGCAGGAGTCGAACCTGCGACCGTAGTGGTCACGCGGTTCCAGACTGAAGCGCCCAGAACCCCACGGCCACACCGGCCGGCGCCATCCCATCATTCCACTGGCTGTGTGATGCTGCTGAGTGCTGCGTCTCTTCACAGACCACCTGCAGTTTACATCATAGGGACTTTGGCTTCTCTCAGCATCGTCACCATCGTTGTAGCTCGCTGAACAATAACAACGGCGTTTTTCATGACGATGCATCGGACGACTATCAGGCATCCACTCGCCGCCCCACTGCTACCTTTCCCAGGGTGAGGAACTGCTCACCTCCTGACCACACAACCCGCTTCCACCACCCACCACAGAGACCTGCCACCCCAGCCTCTATAGTAAGGACTATACCGACCTATTGCAATCCCAGCAGCACGTCTTCACATTTTTTCAATATTCTTTATCATGCCTACTCAATAAAGATTCCAAATATTGTAACAATACTCTTGAGTTGGTCGCACTGTTTGCTATTTCTTTTGCAGATGCTTTTCATTTTTCAGACCCTTCCATCAAATTTAATTATTCCATTTGCCTTCCTTAATACTAATTTTACGTGATCCTTCAGTTTCATATCGCTTCTTAGTGTTACCTCTAAAGAATGTCTGTGGTGTGTCGTGCTCGAGTCTTTTATATTGGTTCTTACACTGCTCTCGACTGCTAGATATTCAATTCTAATTCAATGGGACACCAAAATAACTAAAATTTTGCGATGTTCTAAGAGATATTTGAGAACAGGCAATAAAGGCCCACCGGTACCGAGTGGCGGCCTTTTCATCTCAGCCAACAGATGTCACTGGATGCGAATATGGAAGGGCATGTGGTCAGCACACCGCTGGTAGTAGGGCAACCTTTGTGTGGGCCTGCTCTCCATTGTTGCCAGATGTATGCAAGATGGCGGCGATGACGTCATCCAAGATGATGGTGTGTAGACTTGGCAACAGCGCATGACATCATCCAAGATGGCAGTGTGACATCAGTTGATCACACACGTGCCACACCCTCCTGCCACGCTCCCCTGGTGGGAAGTTTGAATTTTGGAGGGAAGATAGGTCAAGTGAGGTATCTGTACAAAATGGCGGTGAAAGAAGGGACACTTTGACTACCCCCACTAACCTAAGTCACCCGACTGCCACCTCTTCCTAGGGATTGGTGAGAAAAGGACTCAGCCTGCACTGGGCTGGTGGAGACAGGGAGGAGTGTACTTTATTTATTTTGGAACAATTTATTTAGTGATGATATATATTTGTTACACTAATACAAAACACACGCTCTGACATGCTTGGGGTCACACCACACAGCCTACAGACATGTGAACCACTAAAAGACTCTGCAAACATGCTTGCTAATCGTCAACTGTCTAAATCATGCACCAGACTTTATTTAAACAATTTGAGCCACTATCGCAATTCAGTTTGTGTTTGCCATGAGAGCCCAACTTACCTAGTACACAGTACCACCACCAGAGTGTGTCATCGTCTGTTCTGTTACGTAATCCAAGATGGTGGTGGGAAATGGCAGGAAAACGATTCTGCCTGTCCTGGACATGAGTTTTTATTTTGTAGGCAGTTTCTCCACCACGAGATCTAGAGTCCAACTGACCTGGTACACAATACAGTCACCAGAGGGTGCTGTCATCCCTCCTGTGATGTAATCCTAGATGGTGGTCTGGGTTGGGGGAGAATGGTGGGAAAAGGACTCTGCCTGTGCTTCACATAAGTCTTTCTTGTGCAGACTGTCTCTCCACCACGAGATCTAGAGTCCAACTGACCTAGTATGCAGTACTGCCACAACAGGGTGTTCTCATCCCTCCTGTGATGTAATCCGAGATGGTGGTCTGGAGGGGGAAAATGGCATGAAAATGACTGAGCCTGCGCTGGGCTGCTGGGAAGAGTAAGGAAGCAGTGTACTCTACTTATTTTGGAACATTTTATTTATGGATGGGGTATATTTATCACACTGACGCAAAACAGTCGCCCTGGTGTGCCTGGGGTCACAATACACAGTCTGCACACCTGTAAACTACTTCTAAATAACGCTCTCCAGACACGCAAACAAGTTCTAATTTTCCGAAATAATTCAGTACAGACATGCAAACTGCTCCTAAATAATGCAGTACACTCATGTGTAGGCATGAAATCGTAAACTGTCCAAATAACGCATAGCGCGCCCTACAGACCTGCTCGCAAAAAAATGCAACACATACACAATCAACGCTCGCAGGCACCGCCCCTCATACCCTGTCCTCTCAACCACACAGGAGGTTAGCAGCAGCCCCCACAAAGTGAAATGGCCGTTAGCTGTCAGACCACATACAGACGGCCGTTAGGGTCCTGCATGCATGAGGCGGTGGCATGCCTTTCATACTTGACACCTGAGAAATTCCTCTCGAAATACGTGTTCACCTAGGCACCGTTGCTGACGCGACTGGGCAGGGGGCACTGATGCTCCAGGGGCGCACGACCTGTCACAGCCACGAGCCGCCGCCAGACGCTGGGGAAAGTTGTTTCTATTTTCGAGTATACAGTCAGTGTTATACTCACTTCACAGAACTCTATGGCATGCTCACACCAGTCATGACAGAGTAGCACAGGGTACATTATTCCTAACACAACATGAGAGACACATCTAACCCTGCTGATCCGCCCAGCGTGACTGACGCAACACCGCAAAGTGCGTGCGTGTAGCTACAAACCTTCGCAAGCGCATCTAACAAGGTTCTCAATCTTATAGTGATATCACGTGACTACGTAAAAAATAAGAACCGAGTCGACATCACGGAAATTGTATAGTGTCTCGGAAATAGTTAAAGCTCGCTTTCTAGATGTCTCAGCTTTTATGCACGAAAATTCTTGCCCTAACAGAACCTGTTTACGAAAATAACCCAGAATAACGTCGAATGCAGTCTTTCTCGCGGACCAAACGTGCTACCCAGTCCATCACATGTTACCCTTCGTGCTTTTAACGCATACAAACGTTCCCTCCGCTATGTAGAGGCTCCTATATCCCAGCACCAAGGAGGTGAATGAATCGAGCATTATGATTGGCTCTTATAGAATTTACTCGCCGAATTTCTGTTGTCGCTGGTATCGAAGCCCCGTCAGACTTTTTTCTTTCTGCAGACGAGACTTCCAGCGGTTATTTTACACATATCGCCATATTGCACTGGCAGTTAAATCTTACAAACTACCATACATATCATCAAATACGGAAAGATTCTTACTCATTTACACTGCTCTTCCACCGTGGACAAGAGCTTGAATATTACTGCGCGAAACCTATCTCCAACCCAGCAATATATCACCACATACTGTGTCGATGTAGTAAACATACAATTCGTATCCTGCACCAAACAAAGTCATTCCTTTTACATCATCCATACATATACCTTGAATACGGACAGTACTGTATATAGTCCTCACAGCACTAGATATTTTCCCGCAGCCGATGATCACAAGTCATCCACCCTCAATGTGCGACCAGAGCACCCTCAGCAGACCATAGTCACTCAGAACTGTTCTACAAATTCGGGCTCATTTCCCCTCGGCACAAACACGTTACTGTTTCTGCTCTAAGCCTCCTTCCATGCTTGCTCTCTTTTCTACACACATCTCCCGGCTTAAGGATTACATAAACACACGTATTTTCGCATGGTTCGCCATAATATTAGACCATTTTCGCGGTACTTCTCGATATCAAGCACCAGGCGGCATCCTATCGATCGCTAGCGCAACGTAATCCCCAAGATATAGACTGGAAATTATTTCTCTACAAACCCCAAACTTTAGCTAGGTTGGGCGTGCTGTAAACCACTGACTAACTAGAAACTTGTCTCGTCTGCGAAGATATTTACTCGGCAACTCGAAACAAATAGAGGAAACAGATATTTCCACTCTCGAATACTGATGTCGGTGATGTAGTAGATTCCCAATCATCCCTATAATTTACAAGGTCAACTAAAGTGTTTCTCATGTCTAGAGAACCGGCAAACGTGTCTTCAAAAATGTTCAAATGTGTGTGAAATCTTATGGGACTTAACTGCTAAGGTCATCAGTCCCTAAGTTTACACACTACTTAACCTAAATTATCCTAAGGACAAACACACACACCCATCCCCAAGGGAGGACTCGAACCTCCACCGGGACCAGCCGTACAGTCCATGACTGCAGCGCCCTAGACCGCTCGGCTAATCCCGCGCAAACGTGTCTTCCACACGCTATATGCACACACCACAATCTATCTTCCCTCAACTTAATAAAGGCGCGAAATGTTCAGAAGTAGTTAACCGAACAATTTACATTGGAGGGAGTAACGATCCAGCGCAAACGCACCTCCATATTCAATCTTCTCAAATTTCTACGCAATCACGAAAGCTATCCAACATGTACTAAGTATTAGTTCGCTATTCGGTCGTCTACAGGACAACACGGTTACTTCATCTACATTCCTACATTGCAACAGGCATCTCCAGTCTAACAGCACCTACTGTTAACGGGAGCCGGCCGGTGTGGCCAGGCGGTTCTAACCGCTTCAGTTTGGAACCGCGCGACCGCTACCGTCTCAGGTTCGAATCCTGATTCGGGCATGGATGTGTGTGATGTCTTTGGGTTAGTTAGGTTTAAGTAGTTCTAAGTACTAGGGGACTAATGACCTCAGATGTTAAGTCCCATAGTGCTCAGAGCCATTTGAACCACTTTTTTTGTTAACGGGAACGTGAATCACCACACCGTAGGTCACTGGCGCTGCAGGCTGAGCACACACAGGTAGAATGTTTATCCTAAGAAATCGGTCACATATATTTTTATCCCTGTACCTACAACTAAAGGTTACGATCTCGGTCTCAGTTGAACGACGTTTGACAATGAGTGAAGTATCGGAAATACACCCTGTTCATGGCTGTGGCTCTGGAAACAGAAATATCAGTACCATTCTTATGACTTGACATACTCTTCCCATACTATCACAGTACCCCATGCAAATCCATACATTCCTTACAACTGGACATAGTCATTTCCTTTGCACATGTTGGAACACAAACACATACTTTATAAGCCTGATGCTCAACGTTAACATATCACACAGCCCCTACTACTAAGTATAATACTTCGTCAATAGCTGATAGCTGGCGATGCGAAATAATACTGAGAGAAAATCAACCATGGGTGGACATGTCTCGCCGGCCGGAGTAGCCGTGCGGTTCTAGGCGCTACAGTCTGGAGCCGAGCGACCGCTACGGTCGCAGGTTCGAATCCTGCCTCGGGCATGGATGTGTGTGATGTCCTTAGGTTAGTTAGGTTTAATTAGTTCTAAGTTCTAGGCGACTGATGATCTCAGAAGTTAAGTCGCATAGTGCTCAGAGCCATTTGAACCATTTTTGGACATGTCTCATAAGTTTTTCTTGTGTGTCCTAGAAAGAGAGGCGTAATCGGTCAGATGTTAAAAAAACTCAATCCCAACAACTAATATATGTTACCGTCATAAGCGGTCATGGTTCTACAGGTGCACACAAGAATCCATGTTAAAAGCTATACTGGCCTTATAAATCGAGGTACGACATTACCTCTGAATGAGGTGGTTTTTCTATCCGGACAATTACTGAGACGGTGATCGCTGGAGTGTATATTATCAGACCAGCAGTGTGCTTACACGTAGCCCACGACGCAAACTCGTGATAAAATCACTTAATTTTGAAAATTATTCGGCTAAGGAACATGGTATGAAGTAGGTATTTGCGACGCCCTCACGCCGCTAGATATTTATCCAGCATGTGTAATGTATTCTGTCTCGATATCATGTCAGAGGTTCTCCTATATATCCACTGAGTTATAGGCAATGACTGATTGTGAAGGATGACAGATGGTAGTAAATCGTATTCTTACTGATGTCGTAAGAAATGTACAGAAATGTACACTAGCTTTTCAGATCGCTAGTGTTACGCTATCCTCTAGAAATGATATCCATGATTTGGAACCAGGTCTTTTCATTCAAGCACATACCTGCATTGGATCCTATTGACAATTCCTTTAATGATTACAACCGATACTCAATCATATTTCTGGCACTCCCATATCCCAGAAAGAGTCACCTTTCCCGAACCTAGCTCCTACAGTAAAATTCCAGTGTCGTTTTAGTCACCCCCTACGCATCTAGCAACTGCTCCCATTTCTACAGCTTTCCGCATGTGATCGTTGCAATTTAGGCTCGAACTGCATAGAAGTCGGAGAAAGACATATCCACCACCTTCTGCAACCCGTGTCGAAACAGAACGACCTGAGTTAGTGCAACAGGACCGTGTTTCGACCATTCGGTGGAAATGCGTGCAGTGTGGTACGTCTCCAAACTAGATACAGATACTACAGTCTGAAGCAGATCCACGTCCATTCAAATCAATCAGCCCAACATCCAATCATCGTTATTCTCTATCGCCCCCCCCCCCCAACGAAGAAAAACTACGAACTATAAAAGTTCCACTGACTTCATCCGATATAGATGTCACTCAGGCACCGATGCTGGCGCAATGACACATAGCTATGGTGCGGTCCAGTGCAGAGAAAGAGATTTCGCAATGCTTCCCAGCATGCAGCCCTCCAAGCATTCCTAATGGTATACTCCGTCCCTCACCGAATTCACACCTCTAACTGTTGCTGCTACTACCGCCTCTGTGTCACGATCCTATTAAATATACAGGCACTGTAGAGGCCACTTTAAAGTTTGATCTCCTATACTCTAGGCGAATGATCGTATTCCACAGACTATACTAAGTCGCAAAAGACGCTCCCTGTTTAGTTGTTTGAAACACTGTTTTCTAACACGCTTCTGTACAATGCCAAACATTTTCTGTTTGCTGCCACAACTTCGAGACCTGTGTCAGGTTCTAAACTGACATTAAGACATTCTGATCCATGACCTCTCGCAGAAAAGTAGACATCGCACAGTGGAAATCATGTTGTCACGAACGCTACCATACCATGCCACACACTGGACGACTTTAAATAGAAGACAGTTACGACATAAGGAAACTAGAAGAGTTTGACTGCATTGTGGAGAGTTTCCAAACTGATGTCCGAAAGTGCCTGACGTCCTCTACATTTAAACTCATCTGTCACAGTGACAGAATAGATGAGGGCTCTGCGTTCCCTTTCGACTGATTCCTCATATTACACACATGTACGCGATCACTGTTTCGGTGCTAGCAACCCGCAGAAGGTGTCACCCATCCACAAAACTCATTCCCCAACTCTAGCAAGCGCTGTCAATCAATTGTTATGTGATAACTAACAGCGCGCCAATCCATGGATGGGATGTAAAAGACACCACCGATGTACTGTAATAATAAGCATCATAGTTCATAGCACAAACAATTTTAGCAAATGGCTCTGAGCACTACGGGACTTAACATCTGAGATCATCAGTCCCCTAGAACCTAGAAGTACTTAAACCTAACTAACCTAAGGACAACACACACACCCATGCCCGAGTCAGGATTCGAACCTGCGACCGTAGCAGTCACGCGGTTCTGGACTGAAGCGCCTAGAACCGCTCGGCCAACGTGGCCAGCCAATTTTATCAATTTTACAGTAATATGAACACCAGCCAACGACATCTCAAATTCTTGTCGAGTTTCCAGTCAGATCAAACTGTCATCTGAACACAATATGTCAGCGGTCCATCTGGCCGCCATCATCAGGTGAGAAAAGCTACGCTGCTCTCGACATAACTGATTCCACTCGCAAATGACTGTACCTTTATATGCATCGGAAGTACACCAATGCATGCGCTAAATACGGTGCCCACTCGATCAATCATTCCTGCTGCCCCCTGGGGCAAAAAGAGTTGCAGCGCCTCCAGTGGTGAATAGTGTTGAAAACGATATATCGTTACAAATAATTATTCATAGCCGGCCGATTCAGATGCCGTTGTTTCTTCATATCTGATAAAACAGGATTCCAAGTGGAATTTGATATACTAATACGCCAGGAAAGCCTACATAGTCACAGCCAATAACATGATAGCATGCTTTCCCAATTTCAGTATCATATCTAAACCGCCCCTTCTATGCTTTGCAAGCATCATTGCGAATGCAGATAGATGACTGCGCAGTTCGTCCATTCCGTGTTAAGTCTCGAACACATGCATCATCAAAGTATACCAGACAGCGCTCTACATATTTCTTACACCTCAAGCACAGTGCTTTATTTTCGATCTATCTCTCTGGGCATGAGAGTCACAGAGCATTCTCGCTGTCTTAGGGTAAAATTAGAGAGTGAAAGACTTCATCACCCTGTCATTGACCAACCCACCCTGCACCACCGTTACCGAATTAAACTGCAACCGAACAGAAGTATACCGCTACACTCCACGTCTCGTGAATGAATAGAGCTTTCCGAGTCCTCACCCATCCAAGTGCACGAGATTTCTCGAGCTGCACACATGTTGTGGAGCTTAGCACTCCTTATCGATGTATAGTAACAGATTTCAAAATGTCATGATGTAATAGCAGATGGTTAAGAAGAACAAGAAACTATTGTTCTAGAGTCTAGGATCGGTACCTGGAAGGTATTGGTAAGATAGAACATAAACACACGCACACCTAAGGCATGCATGTACACAGACATACAGAAAACAGAGCAAACGCTCTCCAAATGTGGAGGTGACTGGATACAGTAGAGTACAGTGCTATATTACGCTTCCAGATCAGTGCATTTGAGTTAGGTTGGTTGGTTTGTGGGATCGAAGGGACCAGACTGCCACGGTCATCGGTCCCCATTTGAGTTAGGTGTTGGCAGCTGTGCTACATTTACAAGCAATTTTAGAACAAAGAACGAGAGGTTATGTCACGATCGCATGGATAGATCTGACATAAAATCGATAGAATTGCGAAAAATGACGAGGAAATAGGTACAAATTGACCGTATATACACCGAAATGTGGGGAAATTGAGGAAGTACTTGCGTATCTTCTGGTTCGCGCCGAACAATCTGGACATGGGAACAAGTAAGCGGCAACAGGAGGTATCCGAGAAAACGTCGACATCAAAACGAAGGGAATCAGGGAGGCATTTTTTTCCGTCGAGACAGCATTATACTGTATGTCTATTGAGGTACCAGTGATACAAGCGAGTTGACTGTATTTGATGCTTTTCAGGAAGACAGGCAACCATTCACCTCTAAACTTACTTGCGTTAAAGGATAACAGAAAGTGGACGGGGTGATCGATTGAGATGGAGCTGTAACGGGGTACGATTTATTGGTTGACTGATGCATTCTTGAGAAGGAGAAGTTTCTGTAGGTCAATTTTTCCACTGTTCTGTCCAGATGCATCAGTCGCGTGACATAGCTTGCGTTCTACTCGCATACAGCCACGTGTTCTGTATGTGGTTTTAAAGCATTATTTACTTGCGATCGTTAACGGTAAACCTGTCGGTTATCAGAGGACTTCCATCTCATATGTGATGAAGGTTGACGCATTCCTCTAAACGAACTTTGATTTATGCGATGTCCTCCATCCCCCCTATCGCATCTTGGGTGTAAAATCGAGACTTCAGCGTCATAACTAAGTTAGTGATAGGTGCTTGTGAGGCGCTGCAGTCCCTGTGTACACATGGGTGACCATCCGGTCTGCCTCTAAGACCACTGCACAACGGCATTGGCGCATTGTCAGAAGAGAGTACATGTTTCGGGTTTCCTGCAGCCAGTTCTGCTGCAGTACGGAGAACAAGTGCATAACAGTGTGGTACTGAAAGGGCGCGATCTCCAAAGTTGAACAGTTCGGGACAGTTCAATTATAAAGAGCAAATCGTCTAAATTGCACACAGATTCACCATGGAATTCTGGCGGTATTTGAACTAAACCTAGTGTTACATTTAACTGTAAAGTAATGGCTGCACAGAAGTGAGTCATGCGGTTCGGGGAGGAAGTAAGACCTTGCACCGTGCGATTTCCGTCTTTCCGGCAAACTGAGAGAACATTTACTCTCTCTCCACGACCTAGGAGCCGAGGCTGAGCCGCATAATATGTTTATTAACCGCGCGAGATGGTACTGTGGTTAAAACACTAGTCCAATATTTGGCAGAAGCACGGTTCGAATCCGCGTTGGATCTTATAGATTTAGGATATCCCATGTTTGTTTCCGTCGATCGAGGAGAACGCCGCGATAGTTCTACGAAATGACTACAGAGTGGTTCCAGGAACATTCTTCAGAGTTTCAACACTTCCGCTGGGCACCAGACCTCCCATACATGAACATTATTGAACATATCTGGGCCGGCCGAAGTGGCCGTGCGGTTAAAGGCGCTGCAGTCTGGAACTGCAAGACCGTTCCGATCGCAGGTTCGAATCCTGCCTCGGGCATGGATGTTTGTGATGTCCTTAGGTTAGTTAGGTTTAAGTAGTTCTAAGTTCTAGGGGACTAATGACCTCAGAAGTTGAGTCCCATAGTGCTCAGAGCCATTTGAACCATTTTTGAACATATCTGAGATGTCTTGCAACGTGCTTTTCAGAAGAGATCTCCACCCTCTCATACTCATACGGGTTTATGGAACAGCTCTGCAGATTCATGGTGTTAATTCCCTCCATCACACTACGTTTGTCGATTCCATGCCACGTCGTGTTGCTTCACTTCTGCGTGCTCATGGGGACCCTACACGATATTAGGCAGGCATACCAGTTTCTTGAACTCTTCTGTGTATTTGTATAATTGTTGTCTGACGTGTTCCCTCATCATTAGTGCACATCAGACTGACCCTATGGTGATAAAGTGAGTGCTGGTGAAGGGATTAGCAGCCCGTAGTAACAAGCTCCATATGATAGGATGCCACACCACGACTACCCGCCACCTGTAGCTGCCGACATGGTGGCTGGGCAGGGCAGCCAGCTTGTGGCGGCGCCACCGGCTGCCCTAACCCAACAGGGTCCTTAAGGGCCTTATTACACCAGGCCGCCAGCGGTGCAACCGACTGCGTCACTGCCAGCACAACAATCACTTGTCGTTCAGGCTACGGTAGTTCGGCAGATTTCACTAGTCGAGCAGTCTGTTTTCCTTACACACTTTTCTGAGCACTATTTCATTTGCTTCAGTATGTCTAGTAAACAACAGAGTGTCACTGTGGACAGGAGTGAAAGTGTAGACATGACAAAAGGGGAAAACGTGAAGCTGGAAGAAGCACTGAAAGAATGACAGGAGTTTTTATCTACACTCCTGGAAATGGAAAAAAGAACACATTGACACCGGTGTGTCAGACCCACCATACTTGCTCCGGACACTGCGAGAGGGCTGTACAAGCAATGATCACACGCACGGCACAGCGGACACACCAGGAACCGCGGTGTTGGCCGTCGAATGGCGCTAGCTGCGCAGCATTTGTGCACCGCCGCCGTCAGTGTCAGCCAGTTTGCCGTGGCATACGGAGCTCCATCGCAGTCTTTAACACTGGTAGCATGCCGCGACAGCGTGGACGTGAACCGTATGTGCAGTTGACGGACTTTGAGCGAGGGCGTATAGTGGGCATGCGGGAGGCCGGGTGGACGTACCGCCGAATTGCTCAACACGTGAGGCGTGAGGTCTCCACAGTACATCGATGTTGTCGCCAGTGGTCGGCGGAAGGTGCACGTGCCCGTCGACCTGGGACCGGACCGCAGCGACGCACGGATGCACGCCAAGACCGTAGGATCCTACGCAGTGCCGTAGGGGACCGCACCGCCACTTCCAGCAAATTAGGGACACTGTTGCTCCTGGGGTATCGGCGAGGACCATTCGCAACCGTCTCCATGAAGCTGGGCTACGGTCCCGCACACCGTTAGGCCGTCTTCCGCTCACGCCCCAACATCGTGCAGCCCGCCTCCAGTGGTGTCGCGACAGGCGTGAATGGAGGGACGAATGGAGACGTGTCGTCTTCAGCGATGAGAGTCGCTTCTGCCTTGGTGCCAATGATGGTCGTATGCGTGCTTGGCGCCGTGCAGGTGAGCACACAATCAGGACTGCATACGACCGAGGCACACAGGGCCAACACCCGGCATCATGGTGTGGGAAGCGATCTCCTACACTGGCCGTACACCACTGATGATCGTCGAGGGGACACTGAATAGTGCACGGTACATCCAAACCGTCATCGAACCCATCGGTCTACCATTCCTAGACCGGCAAGGGAACTTGCTGTTCCAACAGGACAATGCACGTCCGCATGTATCCCGTGCCACCCAACGTGCTCTAGAAGGTGTAAGTCAACTACCCTGGCCAGCAAGATCTCCGGATCTGTCCCCCATTGAGCATGTTTGGGACTGGATGAAGCGTCGTCTCACGCGGTCTGCACGTCCAGCACGAACGCTGGTCCAACTGAGGCGCCAGGTGGAAATGGCATGGCAAGCCGTTCCACAGGACCACATCCAGCATCTCTACGATCGTCTCCATGGGAGAATAGCAGCCTGCATTGCTGCGAAAGGTGGATATACACTGTACTAGTGCCGACATTGTGCATGCTCTGTTGCCTGTGTCTATGTGCCTGTGGTTCTGTCAGTGTGATCATGTGATGTATCTCACCCCAGGAATGTGTCAATAAAGTTTCCCCTTCCTGGGACAATGAATTCACGGTGTTCTTATTTCAATTTCCAGGAGTGTATAACAGGAAAAAATTTCAAAAGGTTATGAATTTTTAAAACACATGCCGTTTATTTATGTTTTTGCTAATATTCACATGATTGCACAGCGAACTGACGACGTGGTGGACAAACCGAGTGGTGGTGGCAAGACTGGCTGCGCTGCCTGGCGACCAAGTATAATGTCTAGGATCGGTACCTGGAAGGTATTGGTAAGAGAGCGCATAACACACGCATACCTAAGGCTACAATGTTCTGCACTTAAAACGGGTTCAAAATGGCTCTGAGGACTATGGGACTTAACATCTATGGTCATCAGTCCCCTAGAACTTAGAACTACTTAAACCTAACTAACCTAAGGACATCACACAACAACCAGCCATCACGAGGCAGAGAAAATCCCTGACCCCGCCGGAAATCGAACCCGGGAACCCGGGTTAAAACGGGCTATAATGTCAGATCGCTAGGGTTTACAACCTATCAGTCGCATGGAATGTAGCGCTGTTAATATTCCAATGTATGAAATATATTTCAAGAACAGGAGATACATCCTTCTTCCCGGTTTCTCTACGATAAACTATGTTATCGAATAGTAAAACGAAAAAAACTACTTCCTTAAAATATTAACTCTGTGTGATACGAGTACAGAACAGCTTTCCGGAGATGTATAGTGCCTACTGTTCAGATCCGATCACGGATCGGAAATTATACTATACCTGCATCTGCTCTATATAAAACGATCGTTAGTAACGGCGAATACCTCTTACAAGGAAACAGATAAACGCATAGCAGCAGCGTCCGACATGCGACAATTACAAGTCATTTCGTCATTAACTCTGTAAACAACACAAGTGCTAGCCAAGCCCGACAGCGCTGACTTCAGTGATCTGACGGGCAGTAGTGTTACAACTGCGACATATTACTAACGTAAAATGGAGAGCAGCATGGATACACATCACTGAAGTCCACAATGCAGAGAAAATTGTAGAAGAGGTCTTTGTCTGGCAGTGCGTATCAAACGGCTCGTGGTGTTTCATAATAAAAATACACAGTAATGACAAAAATAAAACATACAGCCACGATCGAGGCGGGAATGGAAAATGCAACGTACGATTTAAGATTTAACGGCTCTATCCCATGATAACAAAGTCTTCAACGATATCTATCCTAGACGTCCCTGCTTGTTTCCTTTCTCATCTACACACACACAAATGCGCCCCCCCCCCCCCACACACACACACACACGAACAGACGCAAGCACGCACGTGTCTATGTGCGTGCAGGTGACATAGCATTATGTGTAAATGTGAGTGGGGATGGGCAAAGAAGCGTAGGTTGAAAGAGAGAGAGAGAAGGACAAACGCCACTGTGCCCACCCGTATTCCTAAAATCTTACTTCAATTCCATCAACTTCTGAACAAAAGTCAAAATAGTTCCATATTCAGTGAACGATCATAGGGAAGCAAATGAAGAAATCCTGCATAACCGTTGTAAGCAATGTCATAGAGGAGGTAGTTTGGCCGGCCGTTGTGGCCGAGCGGTTCTAGGCGCTTCAGTCTGGAACCGCGTTACCGCTACGGTCGCAGGTTCGAATCCTGCCTTTGGCATGGATGTGTGTGATGTCCTTAGGTTAGTTAGGTTTAAGTAGTTCTAAGTTCTAGGGGACTGATGACCTCAGATGTTAAGTCCCATAGTGCTCAGAGCCTTTTGAATCATTTTTGAGGTAGTTTGGTGTTGCCTTCCTTCGACCTGTTATGAAGTGTCATGTGTGTATCTATGTTAAGTGGATGACTGTGGTGATTGGTTGACAATGTAGTGTTGGGTTTGTATTGTTGTGGATGAAGGTAAGGGAGAGGATAAGCCCGGAGCCGGCACGAATCCTACTCATCAGCATCAGCGCCGATTTTCAATGAAAGTATGGGCAGTAACTTAATAGGACCTCACGTGCTATTAAACAAGTTGACTGATGTAACGTATCGTCAGTTTCTATCGAACGACTTGCCTATATTGCAAGAGAACGTACCATTCCAAGAAAGGCTGGAGATAGGGTTCATACATGATGAAACACCAGTCCATTTTCCTCGAAATGTCCGAGAACGCCTCAGACAGACGTATAATGCGCAATGGATTGGTCGGGGAGGGCCAGAATATTGGCCAACCATTGAAAGAGAACAATTCAATTTCCACATGAGAGGGTGACATTTGTTATTTGCGTACAATGTTTCCGTTCCAAGTTACAAAAGTTGACCAATGTCACTACCATCAGCATCCACGACACGGTAGACATACCATTTCACAATTGTTCTCAGCACTTTTCGAACAGTGTACCGTAAAATGCTGAGCTCTCGTGACACGCCCCGTACACTGCTCGAAGATCGCACATAGCGTCCAGCATTCTGAGCCACGGCAACAGTAACTTCTTAAACAATTTTTGGCGCGTTGGCCGTCGGCCTGTCCCAGGAGCAATCCCCAAATCGCTAGTTCATTTGAACTTCCGAATCGTGTTCGTCAACCTCGGTGAGGAAAGAGGACCTCGCCGTATTCCTGTAATGCACCGTTACTCTCAAAGAGCAGCAGCACTCTTGTAGTTGTTTTGACAAAACAGCTTCAGGACTAAAGCCCTGCTCCCCTTATCCAGACTCATGTTGACTGTCTGCAATTGTAATGCACGCTGATGCTTGTGTTTCAACCCTACGTCGCCGTACCAAAACTGGCGATTAGCGGCAAATCATGACACTAACAACAACGCAAATCCTGCTGCGCAAAGTCTGAACATCATTCCTATAAATTTGGATACCCATACAATAATAGTTTTCCGTGTACACTGGCTGAAGTAGTGAAAGTTTAATTAGTTCAAATGGTTCAAATGGCTCTGAGCACTATGGGACTCAACTGCTGTGGTCATAAGTCCCCTAGAACTTAGAACTACTTAAACCTAACTAACCTAAGGACAGCACACAACACCCAGCCATCACGAGGCAGAGAAAATCCCTGACCCCGCCGGGAATCGAACCCGGGAACCCGGGCGTGGGAAGCGAGAACGCTACCGCACGACCACGAGATGCGGGCAAAGTTTAATTAGAACTGTTATGTATTTTCATTTCTTTACTGCGTTCTGTACGTCGTTCATAATAACAAAGAGCTTTCAGTAGAAGAGATGTGTTTCACAGTAGCAAAGATGGACATAACTCTTAAGGTATCCGTTTTAGAGCCCACGTTCACGAGACTTTTTTCTTGTTTTGACCCATTTTACCACCTCCTAAAATATGAAATACTTTTTTTTTTAAAGCCTGTCTACTTCATTTCCACTCATCTCAGTATCGTGTCCCACTTGCCGTAATATGCATACCATTGACTTAGTGAAGTTTCAGATTGCGCTTACCCTTCCGTTCACCTTAGCCTTCGGCAATGTCACTCCTTTCTCCCCATTGTCTACAAATTTAATGACGTTAACAGCAAGACATCGCCTCTGTTCACGAAGACATTTTCCGCGATGATTTGGAAAGCTTCCAATGCTAGGTTAACTACTCAGAACTAGAACGCGGCTGTACCTAGCCATGTGACGAAGCTAGTTACCCCTTCCCGGTTATGCGGTTCGTTCTGTCGAGTAACGCTTCTACACCTACATCTACATTTACACACAGACCGTGCAAACCATAGCGAAGTGCACGGCAGAGAGTACGCCCCACTGTCGCGGTTATTAGGGCTTCCTCCCGTTCCATTCAAGTGTGGAGTAGCTAAATAAACTTTGGGACAAGAAAAAACAAGACACACCGCTAAGGAATTATTCGAATGGTACAAAATTCGGTAGATGTGATGTATATGTGCAGTCAAACCAATGATTATAATGTCTGAAGTACTGGATGATTTATTCAAGAGAAAGAGCTTCACAAACTGAGCAAGTCAATAACGCGCCGGTCAACCTCTGGCGTTGATCGATAGTTGTTGGATGTCTGTGCCAAATTCTGGCCAACCGACGCGATGGATCGTCAAAATGACGAAATGATGGAAGGGTCCTGATCATGATACTCCAATCTTTCTCAATTGCTGGCTACGGTAGGGTTTGGAAAGCACGAAGAAGAACTGTATAAACTATCGTCGTGTGGAGGTGGACAATATCTTGCTGAAATGTAAGCCCAGGATCGCCTGCTATGAAGAATAACGAAATTCTGTGTAGAATATCGTCGACGTACCGCTGTGCTGTAATGGTACCGCTGATGAAAAGCAAAGGGCCCTGCTATGGAAAGAAATGCCACCCCAGACCATAAGTCGTGCGTGGCGGACGACAATCGTGTTGATCTGTCGTCTCTCTAGGTCAGTCACTTCCTTCTTGGCGCTGTGTTCGGGCACAGTTCACCCGTTCCTGCCAACGTCGTCGAATAGTGGCACCGCATCTATGCAAATATCGAACGATTCGCCGATTACTCCACCGGCTTCTTTGAGCCCTACTACACGTCCCATCTCAAATGCTGACATCTATGTATATTGTTCACGCGCCTCTCTGCAAGGCATATTGCTATCCAACTGAGTACACGGAATGAAACTCGCAAAGACTTTATGCTGTAGTATCGATGTGCCCCTTGTTTACTGCCCGCATCTCGTGGTCGTGCGGTAGCGTTCTCGCTTCCCACGCCCGAGTTCCCGGGTTCGATTCCCGGCGGGGTCAGGGATTTTCTCTGCCTCGTGATGGCTGGGTGTTGTGTGCTGTCCTTAGGTTAGTTAGGTTTAAGTAGTTCTAAGTTCTAGGGGACTTATGACCACAGCAGTTGAGTCCCATAGTGCTCAGAGCCCCTTGTTTACTATCCTTCCCAACTGCGCGGTGAAAATGGCAGCAGCGTCACACATTTCTTCTTTATACGTGTTTTGTCTTGGTAGAACAGACCAAGACAAAACGCGTACAAAGAAGAAAAACGCCTTACAATAGCTGCACACGCGGTTGCAGAATAAATGAAATACAAAAGTGACTAGTTGCAGATACGATATGTTTTCCAATTGAAGGTGCTGTTTAGTGAGCAGACTGTGAGGCGACGACGAGCAGAAAGCGCCATCTGGGCTGGAGGCGGTGTGGCGTTACTGGGAAGCAGCGCAGCCGTGAGAAGCTGCCTGCGAATAGGTCAGCAGAAAGGAGAGCCGGCGCGGGAAGTGGGGGTAGGCAGGCAGTAGGCCGTAAATGGCAGCAGCCGCGTGGGCGAGCCCCTCGTGCTGGCCTCCTTATCACACGTCCCAGCCGTACACCAGGCACAACCACGGCCAAGCAAATCGGCAGCCTTTTAGTAGAAACTATCACGGCGCCCTCCTCGATCGACGGAAACAAACATGGGATATCCTAAATCTGTAAGATCCAATACGGATTCGAACAGTGCTTCTGCCAAATGTGGGACTAGTGCTTTAACAACTGTAGCATCTCGCGAGGTTAATAAACATATCATGCGGCTCAGTAATTAATTCCTCGACTCCTAGGTTGAGGAGAGAGAACAGATATTCTCTCAGTTTCTCTAAAAGACGGAAATCGCAAGGTCTTACTTCCTTCCCTATCGGCATTACTCACTTCTGCGCAGCCATTACATTACAGTTAGATGTAACACTGCAGTTAGTTCAAATGCCGCCAGAATTCCATGGTGAATCTGTGTGCAATTTAGACGATTTTCTCTATATAATCGAACTGTCCCGCACTGTTCAACTTTGGAGATCGCGCCCTTTCAGTCCAACACTGTGATGCACTTGTTCTCCATACCACAGCAGAACTGGCTCCAGGAAACCCTTCTGACAATGTGCCACTGCCGTTGTGCAATAGTCTTAGAGTGGGATGACATGCGCTACTTACTTTCTGAAGTCCCTACATACAAAGCAGACTGAAGAACTGATCCACATAGCCACTGCATATCCAGTACCTTTCATGCAATTAGATACTTAAGAGCAGGGCAGCGCTAAATGCCTCTTTACCAACAACTAAATATATCATTAGAAAGGTGCAGTCTGCTTAGTAACATTAAATATGACAAAGACTATGTCAAGTCGTGTTCCTGCGCTTTCCCGTTGCGTCTCTCTGGGGTCACGTACCATGGCCCCCAGGCCAGATGGCTGCAATGTTCCAGTCACTTGTATTTTCGTTCTCATGCCTGAGAAGGGTACGCACAGAATTTCTCCTTGCCGATCACATTCTGTAAGGTGTGTATAACGGCAGAATTAACACTGCACAAAGTACTACTTCTAATTACTGTCTTCGTACGCATCTTTCTTCTACTCCGAATTCATTTTGGTACGGAGAAGAAAGCACGTGATGTTTTCATTCGTCCATAGCCAGTAATATACACTGAAGAGCCAGAAAAACTGGTACACTTGCCTGATCTCGTGTAGAGCCCCTCCGAGCACGCAGAAGAGCCGCAACTCGACGTGGCATGGACTCGACTAATTTCCAAGTAATGCTGGAGGAAAACTAACACCATGAATCCTGCAGTGCTGTCCATAAATCCGTAAGAATACGAGGGGGTCGAGATCTCATCTGAACAGCACGTTGCAAGGAATTCCAGATATGCTCATTAATGGTCAAGTCCGGGGAGTTTGGTGGCCAGCGGAAGTGTTTAAACTGAGAGTGTTCATGGAGCCACTCTCTAGCAATTCTGGTCGTGTGGGGTGTCGCATTGTCCTGCTGGAGTTACCCAAGTCTATCGGAATGCATTATGGACATGAATGAATGCAGATGATTAGACAGGATGCTTACGCACGTGTCACCTGTCAGAGTCGGATCTAAACGAGACAGTAGTCCCGTTTTACCCCACCTTCACACGCCCCACACCATTACAGAGCCTCCACGAGCCTGAACAGTACCCCGCTGACATTGAGGTCCATGGATGCATGGGGTTGTCTGTGCACCCGTACACGTCCATCCCCCCGATACAATTTGAAACGAGACTCGTCCGAGCAGGCAACATGTTTACATTCATCAACAGTCCAATGACGGTGTTGATGGGCCCAGACGAGTTTCGAAAGCCCATACCGATTATATTTCGGTGAATGGTTCGCTCGCTGACACTTCTTGATGGCCCAGCAGTGAAATCTGCAACAATATGCGGATTTGTTGCTCTTCTGTCACTTTGAACGATTCTGTTCAGTCGTCGTTGGTCTCATTCTTGCAGGATCTTTTTCTGGCCGCAGCATGTCGGTGATTTGATGTTTTTACCGGATTCCTGATATTCACGGTACACTCAAGAAATAGTCGTACGGCAAAATCGTCACTTCATCGCCACCTCGGAGATGGTGTGCCCCATCGCTCGTGCGCCAACTATAACACCATGTTCAAACTCACTTAAATCTTGATAATCTGTCATTGTAGCAGCAATAACCGATCTAACAACTGCGGCGTACACTTGTCGCCTTATATAGGCGTTTGCCGACCGCGGCGCCGCGTTCTGCCTGTTTAAATACCTCTCTATTTGAATACGTATACCTATACCAGTTTCTTTGGCGCTGCAGTGTAAAACGATGGATAATTAATCATACCTAGACTTTTTCTACACGAATACTAAACTATCTGGATTACTAATGATTAACCGCATTTATTCATCGTGCTAGTCAAATAATTACAAGATTACATATGTATTGGTATTAAGATAATGAGTCCTCACAAAGAGAATCTAAATGTTCAAAATCATTTGCAGTTAGTGTTGTTCTCTTGGCGTCACTGGCTTTCAATCTAGAGGCTGTACTGAATATACTTGATGGAGTCTCTAGCTCTCCATCCTTACTACACAAATGATGTGCCTCATCTTTCTCATTGCTGTTGCAATGCACTCTAAATGCTGGTCGATTTTTTTGGTTTATGTGGTTCTATATATACCATCTTCTTTGATGGGACGCAAGATATTTCTCAGGATCTTTCTATCCTTTAGCTCTAGTTTCTGGAGCTTTCCATTCTGACCACGTCCAGGGATTTTGGAGCATGCAGAACTGAAGGACTCACTACAGTGTTACGGTGATGAGTTATAAGTTGAGGGAAATGGATTTAGATCTGTAATTGATCTTCCAGAAACTGCTCTCTCCTGTTTGGTGCATCTATTGTTTATCGCCATACTGTCATTAAGTTTCAGAGTAATTCATTCTCAAAGGCATTTGAAGAAGTTTGTCTTCTGCATTAACGAATTAACCAGTAAGATACTGTTAGGTGCATCTGTGATGTTTGTGATAAACTCTGTCTAGTTATAGCGAATCTCAATCCTACGTTAGGTGCTATGTGCCTGAAGGAGGAAAGGTGGTAGGTAGTTTCTACTACACTATATGCTACAAGTCTGAGATCATTTTCGAAAGCTGGCCGGAGTGGTCGAGCGGTTCTAGGCGCTACAGGCTGGAACCACGCGACCGCTACGGTCGCAGGTTCGAATCCTGCATCGGGCATGGATGTGTGTGATGTCCTTAGGTTAGTTAGGTTTAAGTAGTTTTAAGTTCTAGGGGACTGACGACCTCAGCAGTTGAGTCCCATAGTGTTCAGAGCCATTTGAACCATCTGAACCATCATTTTCGAAGCCTAGACAACTGACTACTGACTGTCCTTTCTGTAACCGATTCTCAGTCCAGGGTCGTCTTTAAGTGTCTTGGTCCATTCAAGAATACCTTTCTCCAGGAGGCAACTCAAGAGTATTGGGCTTAAGTTGTCTCCTTATCCAAGACAACTTCTGATCTCGAAGGTCTTTCAGACCTCCCCCATGAATTTTGCCTTGGACGGCCTATTGGTAAGCATCTCTTCGACGAAGATAAAGGTCTTGTAGTCTAGGCTTATATCGAGTGGCATCTAGAAGAAGTAATGATTGTTTACCGAGTCGTAGGCCTTTTGGATGTCGACGAAAACTGCTCCGCTTGAAACTAAGCCAGATCCATTAGCAGATATGCAAGTGGTACAAACGCTTTTTGAGTAGTTTAAATGAAGTTCTTTTGACGTCTGGAAGAGTGAGAAACAAATTAAGTGTTCAGCTTCGACTCACAGATGTACTGTAGGAGGAAAGAAATCGGTTAGATGTTACTATTCCTGCTGTAACTAATCTGGTCTCATTTTCACCGTCATTATATCATCAAAACTTTGATAGATTCGGTATGCACTACTTTGTGAAAACTGATTACTGAGTATCCATGAACTACCTTTTCCCGAAACATCTGTATGTTTCTTCTGTCAGTTACACCTTTGACTACGTTTGGTAAAACGTAAAGATCATTTGGTACTGACAGCTGAAATCCTCATAAGTGCAGTTCATCTGCTATATTGGCCAAATTTTCTATGTGTAAGGTGTTTCGAAACCCGTCCCTTCTGAAATGGGTTTCCTATATTCAGAGCGTATAACTACGACGTGTGCGTTTTAGATGTATTAGCATGTTTGTGATTTTTGATGAAGAAGGAGAGAGAAGACAATGGGTAATATTTAAGATAGCATTCTCACATAAATTGAATAAATCAGTGACTATGTATGCACGCTTTCCCTCCAAACCCCGTGTTAATCCAGTATGACAAGGGTCCCACACTCCCGATCAATATGCTGTTAGCTGTTTCACTTGCAGACAAGCTGTGTTTACCCTCCATACAATCAGAGGACTACAAGCTGTCCTTGCCTAACCCATAACAAAGCTTGAGTCCGTACGGTCATCCTATTTTGAACACCCACCTCCGTTTCTCATAGTTGTTTGTGCTAAGTTACGGCTTCCAAATAATTAAATTTCTAGTGTATAATTAATGAAAGGGTTCGTATTACTTGATTCTATAGCGGCCAATCAGAACATCAATATCCTGCTACATACGCATGACGTTTCTTGTGGTATCACTCTGTCATAGATAACTGCGTCTTCTGAAAACACAGTTGGATTTAAGTTTTTTTGACATATGATCTGCTAAGTTAGATATTGTACACCTATGCTCCACCCATATTATCATCCTCTTGTGCTTAAATAAAGACACCGTGGTCTCAGCTGTTGCAAGAAGTGAATGGTACTATAACTTCACTGTTCTCTGCAAACAGTGCCAAGTGCGTCCCGTAGAAATACCAAGAGCAAGCACACAGTTACTTTGACTGCCTCTTCCCTGATAAAATACCTTTTGTACAAATAAAGACAGCGAAATGAGGTAAACAACAAACAAAGAATATTTCATAATTAAAAAGAGGACAAGTGGCAAAATACAAATCCAAGTATGTCTGCGTCACTATAAAATAAGGACCGCTAGTGACATTTACACTAGGAATACGGCAAACAGACTGTTAATGTTCCTGGAAGGGAAAGTTTTGGTCTTAATCTTGGTATTTATATATACTTTCTGGAAAAAGAGATTACAATGGTATGGAACAAATAAATTATTTCAATACTTTTCACTGACCTCCGTTTTTCCGTATAGTATGGTATTTTCATGTTTTAAAGTGTGCGTAAGATGCTATGACATTCTTATCCAACTCCCTTTTGTACACGGTATTCACCTTCAGAGATCCGAGTGTTATTATCTATCTTACTTTCACAATAACATCCTTTACTAATATTAGTATTTCTTTGACACTGAAGTTAAATTACAACATTCAAGTAGCTCACATTCCCGTAGCTTCTGAAGCAAACTGTTCCTTCTACATTCAATGTGCGTAACTTTGTAAGCGTCATATCATCAGTGATTGAAGCGCCTGAAGTTCAATCCACAGTCGATTCCACGAGGTTTTACCGCGTTTTCTCACCTCTGGCAGTCAATTATGCATTCGAAAGTTGCCATGTCGCTCCGTAGTTTGGAAACTGTCACACGTCCTGCAAACAAGGGAGACCAAAACGAAGCTTCAAAAATTTACAGATTACGAATGAAAAAAGCGAGGAATGATTCGCGCTTTATCTCGAGGTGTCTTTCAAATAACGCCGTTATTGGCATTTTGCTCTTCTGCAGAGTGTCTCCCAGAAGCTAGAATAGATAGAGTGTGTGAAAAATGTGCCTTATATTGCTGTACACTAGTAACGAACATCACTGAGGGTGAAACTTCCTGGCAGATTAAAACTGTGTGCCGGACCGAGACTCGAACTCGGGACCTTTGCCTTTCGCGGGCAAATGCTCTAATCATTGGAGGTGTCACCACACCGTCCGCCGCTTGTTACAGCCAACAAGTTGCCGAGAGTTGCTTCGTTTCATATCAGTGCTACAGCACCGTACTCAAACCACAATAAAACTATACCAAGTTTGCCAGACAGCGGTAACTGAAAAAAGCTACAGTTCCACACTACAAGATATATTCGCTTACTACTCTTTTAAAAGTGAAGTTAAGGGAGGTGAATGAAGATGAGAGGGGCATTACAATATTGCGAGACGAGTTTCACAGAGCACTGAAAGATCAAAGTCTGTAGACGGCATCTGGAATTGATGACATGCCCTCAGAATTATTACCATCCTCGGGGCAATGAGGAAACGTTTGTGCTTGGTATGCAAGATATATGGGACATGCGAAACTCCATCAGACTTCAAGAAGAATGAAACAGCCTCATTGTCAAACAATGCAGGCGCCGGAAGATGTGAAAATTGACGTACCAACGGTTTAATGAATCATGCTTGCAAAATACAAAAAAACGAATTATCTGTAGAATTCTAGACTGGAAAATTTGACAGGAGCCGAAATGAGGGTGGACTACGCACAGGAAGCTCGGGTATTAGAGTATATGTGGATTGTACATTGCTTTTTTTAAAAAAAGAAAAAAAGGACGATATTTTGAGGTCCTCTGAAGAACGTTCACCAGAGAGCGCAATCAGGTCGTGTACAGCGTAAATACACTCCCGTCAAGGTCTTATCAGTCAAAGCCGAAGCTCGTAACAAGTCTCTGCATTTACCTCCTTCCAGGAAAGTTGTCGCAATCAAACTGCAGTCGGAACAGAGGGCTGCATGTAACACGAAGTAGAAAGCCCCAAAATATTTAAAGAGGCATGGAACGTAATCGAAAGGGCAGGTTAAAAATCGTATGAGAAAGAGTGTTCTTTGCGATCGACAAAGATATTATGCTTATCGAGGTCTAAATTTAGGATGACTTCGAAGTTACCTGGACGTGAGTTAACGCCCTAGGTGAATGCACATTAATCACCGAATTTTTTACCGGCTACCCAATTCCGCTGTAATAGTTGTAGAACTATTCGAAGAAAGTCTACGCTCAGTAGCGCGGAAGTAGCCTTATCGTGCAATATTAGTTGGAGGTAACTTTAACCTACCAAGTATAACTTGCGACGTTTAAGGATTCGTTACAAGTGGTACGGACAGATATTCTTGCGAAGACTTTCTGAATGCTTTCTCCGAATACCTTCTTGAGCAAATAGTGCGGCAGCTCACATACAATGAAAATATCTTACACCTCGTATCTAAAAACAGGCTAAATATTGTCGACAGCGTCAGTACAGAGACAGATATTAGCGATCACGATGTCATCACAACCACGATGGTTATTATGAACAGGAATCTGCGACTGTTTGCTAATGACGCTGTGGTGTACGGGAGAGAGTCGTCGTGTCTTCCTTGAGTAACTATAGGAGGATACAGAATAACTTGCACAGAATTTCTATTAGTGTGATGAATGACACCTTGTCTAAATCTGAAAAAATGTAAGTTAATGTAAATGAGTACTAAAAGGTCCTATAACATTGTAATGAAGTGTTAGTGCTGTGCTGCTTGACACAGTCACGTCGATTAAATATGTAGGAGTAATGTTGCAAAGCCACATACGTAAGGTCGTTTGTAGGAAAGGTGAATGATGATTTGGATTTAATGGAAGAATTCTAGGAATATGTAACTCATCTACAAAGGAGACCGCGTACAGAACACACATGAGACCCATTCTTGAATACTGCTCGAGTGCTTGAGATCCCCCACCAGGTTGAATGAAAGGAAGACATAGATACAATTTAAAGACATTACGATATGTAGATTTGTTACCGAGGGGTTCCATCAACACCCAAGTATTACGGCAATGCTCCGTGAACTCAAACGGGAATCGCTGAAGGAAAGAAGACGCTCTTTTTGTCAGACAATGTTGAGAAAATTGAATGAACCGCTATTTGCGACGGATTGCTGAATGATTCTACAGATATCAGCATTCATCTTGCAAAGGGTCACGAAGACAAGAGAAATCAGAGCTCGTACGGAAGCTCGTACGAAAGGCAGTCACTTTTCCCTCGTTCATTTGCGAATGGAAGAAGAATGGGAATGAATAACAGTGATAAGAAGTACCCTTCGTCGTGCACCGTATGGTGGCCTTTGTATTATGTAAGTAGATGTAGACCAATTTAGGTTCCCGAGAAATGTATCATTCCATGAGCCAACAATGATCCTATGACTTATCTTAGAAGATGGTTGAAGAAAGGGAAACTCACATTTATAACATTCGTAAATCTACTAATAGCTTTTGATAATGTTGACTGGAACAAACTCTTTGACTTCCTGAATTTCTCGGGGACAAAATACAGAGAGCGTAATGTTACCTACAACCTGTGCATAAAGCAGACTACAATACTAAGATTCGAAGCATTTGAAAGGAAGGCTATAAGAAAAGGAAATGAGACATGGTTGTAGCCTGTACGCCATATTATTTAATCTGTGATGATGATGATGTTTGGTTTGTGGGGCGCTCAACTGCGCGGCCATTAGCTCCCGTACAAAGTCCCAATTTTTACACAGTCCAATTTTTTACACAGTCCAGTCTAGCCACTGTCACGAATGATGATGGTGAAATGATGAGGACAACACAAACACCCAGACCCCGGGCAAAAAAAAATCCCCAACCCAGCCGGGAATCGAACCCGGGACCCTATGATCCAGAGGCAGCAATGCTAGTTATTCAATCTGTGCATTGAAAAATCAGTGCAGGAAAGTAGGAAAAATTTGAATGAGATATTAAATTTCGGAGAGAAGCAAATGAAACTTTGAGGTTTGGCGATAACATTGTAATTGTCTCAGAGACGGCAAATGACTTGGAAGATCAGTTGAACGTAGTGGATACCGACTTGAAAAGAGGTTGTAAGACGAAAATCAACAGTGATTCGAAGGTAAAGGTTTTCAGTCAAATTAAATTAGGTTAGTAAATAAGACACTGAAGTAGTAAATGAGTTAAGCTGTTTGAGTAGAAAAATAACTGACAGTAGCAAAAGTTAAGCGGATATAAAATGCCGACTGACAGTAGCAAGCAAACTTTTCTGAAGAACATAAATATGTAAACACCGAATACAAATATGAGTGTTAGAAAGTATTTCTTGAAATCATTTGTTTGGAGGGTAGACTAATACTGAACATTTATTTGGAAGTGAAATGCTACAGAAAAGAGGAGTACATATCTTTCGAAAGAAATTGTTACCGCAAAATGCTGAAGACTGGATAGGTAAAGCGAATAACCAATGAATATGTATTGAATCTAGTCGGGGGGAAAAGGTTTTTTACGGCACAACCTGATTAAAAGAAGGTGTAGATTGATAGGACGCAATGTAAAGTATCAAGGAACTGGTAACTTGATAATGGAGATAAGTGTGTCATGTAATGTTGCGGAGGGTGTGGTATCGATAGGTAAGATGCTACGGTGAGGGTCAAGTTATTAGATTGGCACGACGACACCGACGACAGCGTCCTCCAGCCGGCGCTGGAGAGCTCCACGAGCTCCGCTCCAGATTCTGCCCATTTCATCAGGTGCAGACAGCCAGGAAACATCGCTTCAGCTTAGTTTGCTATTGAGACTTTGCATCAGTTACGATGGAGCCACAAAGTCGCACCTAAGTGTCATCACCTAAAGTTATGTAATATGTTTGCATATGTTTATACATTAGTGAAGGTGCTTTAATTGTGTTTGCAGTACCGACGTGTATTGCCTTTTCCTGCTCCTACCCACACGCCGCCTTCCAGGCGGGATACAAAAGAGGGAAACAAAGGCTCAATTGCTGTAAGAATGTCTAAATGGACGTAGGTTGCAGTAATCCAGAAACGAGACTTAAAATTATGTAGGCTACTGTAGAAGGCTATTGTTAGCAACTGTAGATGATCGTTCGTTTTCCAGTAGCTTTTGTCAATTAAGATCGTAAACGCGTTACCTGTACGTTAGTTGGGTTGCATACCTATCGGGCGTTACCTCATTTAGATCGCTGTTTATTTAATTATTTACTCATTTTTTGCGTATACAGTTAGTATCTTACTAGATCCCCATAGAAACTTGAAGCAGTGAACCGTGTAGAAACTGAGTGTGGATATACACTGATCAGCCAGAACATTACAACCACCGGCCTACCATCGTAATAAGCCCATCCAGGCGATAGCAGAGAAACCCGGCGAGCAATGATTGCTAGTCAGACACGCGCACGGTTTATGTAGTATCGGTGAGCGTGCTGTTCGTGTGTACAATGGGGAAGGTGCGCAGTCGATGTGAGTTTGAACGAGGACAGATTGTGGTGGTCCGGAAGCTCGGCACGAGCATTTCGGGAACTGCACGACTTGTGGGATGTCCGAGGAGTGCTATGATGAATGTCTTCAACACGTGGCGAAACCAAGGTGAAACCACATCTACATCTACATATATACTCCGCTAGCCACCAAGCAGTGTGTGGCGGAGGACACAATTCGCGCCAAAGTCATATTCCCCCCCCCCCCCCACCATCTGTTCCACTCGCGGATCGAGCGAGGGAAAAACGACAGTCTGAACGCCTCAGTACGAGCTCTTATTTCCCTTATCTTTGAATGATGATCATTACGCGATTTGAAAGTTGGTGGTAATAATATATGCTCTACATCCTCGGCGAAGATTGTTGGATTTGGGAATTTAGTGAGCAGCCGCTTCCGTTTAGCGCGTCGTCTATCTGCAAGTGTGTCCCACTTCAAACTTTCTATGAGATTTGTAACGCTCTCGCGATGGCTAAATGCACCAGTCACGAATCTTGCCGCTCTTCTTTGGACCTTCTCAATCTCTTGAATCAGACCCAACTGGTAAGGGTCCCATACAGACGAACAGTACTCTAAGACTGGACGAACTAACGTATTGTAAGCTATTTCCTTTGTTGAAGGACTGCATCGCTTCAGGATTCTACCAATAAACCGCAATGTAGAGTTCGCCTTATCCGTTACTTGTGTAATCTGATCATTCCATTTGAGATCATTTCGAATAGTCACACCCATATACTTCACTGGTGTTACCGCTTCCAAAGACTGATCATTTATTTTACACTCATACATTAATGGGGACTTTCGCCTTGTTATGCGCAGTAGGTTACACTTACTAATATTGAGAGACAACTGCCAGTCATTACACCACGCATTTATTTTCTACAAATCCTCATTGATTTGTTCACAACTTTTGTGTGATACTACTTTCCTGTAGACTACAGCATCATAGGAAAACAGTCTAAGGCCGCTGTCAATACCATCAACCAGATCGTTTATGTAAATCTTAAAAGCATAGGACCTATTATGCTGCCTTGGGGCACACCTGAAGTTACTCTTGTTTCTGTTGAAGTTACCCCGTTCAGGACGACATACTGCTCAATGTCTGTTAGAAAACTTTCTATCCAACCGCATATGTCACTGGATACACCGTAAGCGCGCACTTTTTGTAGCAAGCGACAGTGCAGAACTGAGTCGAACTCCTTTCGAAAGTCGAGAAATATGGCATCAACCTGGGAGCCGGTATCTAGAGCCTGTTGTATATCATGCACAAAGAGGGCCAGCTGTGTCTCGCATGACCGCTGTTTCCTGAAACCGCGCTGGTTTCTGCAGATGAGCTTCTCAGAGCCTAGGAAGGCCATTATGTCTGAACACAAAATATGTTCCATGATTCTACAACACATCGATGTCAGTGAAATTGGCCGGTAATTATGTGCATCCGATTTTCTACCCTTTTTATAGATTGCTATGACCTGGTCCTTCTTCCAGTCCCGTGGACCTTTCCGCTGTTCCAGTTATCTCCGATAGATGACGGATAAGAATGGTGCTATATTTGTAGCATAGTCAACGTAAAATCTTACGGGGATACCGTCTGGGCCAGATGCCTTTCTGGCGTCTAAGGATCTTAACGGTTTTACAATCCCAGATACACTAAACACTGTGTCAGCCATCCTTTCGTTTGTTCGATAACTGAAAGATGGAATGGTGCTGCAGTCCTCTATCGTAAACTAGTTTTTGAAAGCTTGGTTTAGAATTTCGGCCTTCTGTTTATCATCATCATCGACGTCCAGACGTCGTGGGGTTGGGCGGCCGCCCCTCATTAAAGATGTAGGACGTCATAGGCTGGGCATATTGGTAAAACGGGACAGGCGGCGAATTGTGGCGGAACTAACATCATACTTTAATGATGAGCGGAGTAAAAGTGCACCGAACCCTCCTAACGACGGGGCTCCGCAGCCGACGACTCATGCATGTGCCAATGTTAACACTACGACATAGGCAACTACGACTGAAATGGGCATGTAACCAGTGGCGCTGGACATTGACACAGTGGCAGAGCTCTTCATGGTCTGATGAAGCCCGATACCTTTCTCATCATGCCGGTGGGAGAGCGAGAATGCGTCTCGTCTTGCAGGGGAACAGCTCTTTGACACGTGTAGTACGGGACGAAGACAAGCTGTAGGAGGCTCCATTATGCTCTGAGGAACATTCACGGTCCGCAGCTCGTGGTCGTGCGGTAGCATTCTCGCTTCCCGCGCCCGGGTTCCCGGTTTCGATTCCCGGCGGGGTCAGGGATTTTCTCTGCCTCGTGATGACTGGGTGTTGTGTGATGTCCTTAGGTTAGTTAGGTTTAAGTAGTTCTAAGTTCTAGGGGACTTATGACCGTAGATGTTGAGTCCCATAGTGCTCAGAGCCATTTGAACCATTTTGAACATTCAGTGGAGCTCATGCGAGGCACTATGACGGCCAAGGAGTATCGTACACTGGACGCAGACCACATTCATCCCTTCATGACGATCATGTTCCCCGACGGCAGTGGCAATTTTCAGCTACATAATGCGCCATATCGCGAGGACAGGAGTGTGATCGAGTGGTTCGAGGAACACAGGGTGGCGAGTTCCAGTTGATGTGTTGTCCCCCGACTCGCCAGATCTGAACCCAGTCTAATACATCTGGGGTGTGTTTTAACGTGGAGTCAGATCTCATAGCCCCCCCCCCCCTCTCTGTGGAATTAACAGGAATCAGGTGACTTGTGTGTGCAGATGTGGTGCCAGCTCCCTCCAGTTACCTACCGAGGCCTCATTGCTTCCATGCCACGACGCGTCGCCACTGTTACCTGTGCCAAAGGTGGACACACCGGCTATTAGGTACGTGGTCATAAGGTTCTGGCTCGTCCGAGAACTAAGGGGCAGGAAAACTGATGTTGTAGTAAAAATAAAAATTTTCAAAATTCAGATGTATCATATAGCGTTAGAAAACGCAATTTCCCCGAAAAAAAGGTAAAATTTTAAAAATGCAAAACAAAAATATATTAGATACCGCTTCAGTACTTCATAGAGCTTATATAAAACGCGTTTCTGTTACTGGTACAGAACTTTTACACATATCAATTACAACAGGAAATTCTTGCCTTTGATCGTGATAAAGAAGGCTCTATTGAGTACAAAATAAAAACAATAATTAAACACTTTTTTCTGTTTGTGCACGCAAACTGTTCTTGTATAAAAAGTAATTTGTATTTTTTTAAGAATATAAAATACACCATGGACTAGCACTGAACGATACGCGGTTCTACTTATATGCAAATAGACAAAAAACAAAGAGAAGTTGTCGGCTCCTGTACTGGCAGAGAAGGGTTTTGGGAGGAGAGAAAAAGGTTATGTAGGGTTGAGAGGAGTCGGTAGAAACAGATAGGGCTGTTAGGTAGGGAACTGTGGAGGTGTTGTGATAGACAGTGGGAAGTCAGATGGTGGGAAAGACAGAAGATATGGAGGAGTTTGGTGTGTGGGTAGGGTACTGGTATCAAGAGGAAGAGGTTGGAGTTGGGTTTGGATGGAGAGGGAAAGCGAGAGAGGAGTCATGATGCGAGTAGGATGGTTGGGGAAGAGTTAATGTTGGTTGAAGGGATTAACATCGGGGTGGATCTCGTTGCCTGGGAGTGGGAGTTGGCTTAATTTGCATTGGGATAGGATGAGGAGTGTGGTGTGTAGGTGTAGAGATGGTTGGATGTGTTTGTAAAGGCGTGGCAGCATGTTAGAGTTGGTGATCAGAGGCAAGACAATGGGCTTATTGAAATCTAGTTTGTTGATAGTATTGGAAATGCAGAGGTGTTCGATTTGGTTAAGGAGTGTTGGGAATTTGAGAAGATTGTTGAGTATCCATACGGGGAAAGGTAAATGGATTTGGAAAATGAGATAGAGTACAGGCCATTTGAGGATTTGGAGGGACTAATAGAAATTTTTGAGGCGGATATCCATACAATATTTGCATAACAGAAGATGGGTCAGATCAAGGTATTGTATATCTCGAGAATACTGGAGGGTTTTAATCACCAAGTTTAGCCAGTTAGTAGTTTCAATAATTTTTGTCTATCGTAGGCATTTGGTTGGAAGGTTACTACTAAGGTCTCCACGTTAGTTGCTCGTTGAGGGTCTTCTTCTTCTATCTGTACATACTGGGTGTCCCAAAGTAATATACGCAGTCTTTGAAACAGAATATCTCTTTAATGAAAGGGGACAGAAATACAATTTTTATGGGTAATAATTTAGAAGGTGGTGAAAAACATAACAATGCTTTCTTTTGTTTCAGGGTTGTCAGCAAACATGGCGTTATTGTTTCAAAAACGGAAATGGGTGCTAAACTGTTACTGGAAAACAGAGAATGTGAGTGCGATACGCCGACGTTGGAGAGTTGAATTTGGAACACTACCACCGACAAGAATAACAATTACAAGAATCGGAGATAAGTTTGAAGTCGAAGGAACGGTGCACGATATGAAGAAGGAACATACCAGACGAAAGAGAAGTTCAACAGACAATGAGAGTGTTGATGCAGTAATACAGGCATGCACACGATCCCCGAAGAAATCTGTGAGGCAATGCTCTCATTAGACTGGAATCTGGAGAAGCAGTGTTCATAAAATTTTGCAGTCTGAGAACTTTAGGCCTTACATTCCAAGACTTCTCCGTGCTCTTAACGAGGATGATCCTGAGAGGCGAAGCGAATTTTGTGAGTGGTTCATTAACAGTTGTAAAGAAGAGCAACGTTTCCAAGATCGAATTCTTTGATCAGATGAAGCGACGTTTAAACTTGATGGGACAATTAACGGCCATAATTGCGTGTACTGGGTCAGGGAGAATCTATGCGTACCCGAGCAAAGGCATATTAATCTACCAGGAGTAACACTCTGATGTGGTCTGTCTTCCAGAGGATTAATCGGGCCGTGCTTCTCTGACAACATTGTCACGGGCTACTCGTACTCGGAAATGTTGGAAATGATAACTCCTGGTCTTAGCGTTGTGTTTTTGGAAGTGAAGATTATAACTTTTAACAGGATGGGGTGTCACTTCACTTTCACCTCGATGTGAGGGCATTTCTCAATCGTACATTGCCTGCCAGATGGATAGGCCCAAGAGGGAGTGTGGCGTATCCCTCTCGATCTCGATATTTAACTCCTCTAGACTTATTTCTGTGGGATAGTCTCAAGAACACAGTTTACACTGCGAGACCACACACACTGGATGATCTTAGACAGAAAATTGAGCAAGCCTGTGATGCTATTCTGTTGGAAACAATGTCACTCTGTCGTAAGTCGTTGTGACGATGGACGGACACCAGTTTGTACATTTACCACCTTAAGTCGGACCATGATGCATCTAATGCCGCTAAAATCGTACTTCTAACCCCTTTCATTAAAGAGACGCTTAGTTACAAAGAGTGGATACATTATTTTGGGACACCCTGTATATTGAGGTTCTCTGCCACGTTTTCCTGTTTCTATGTTCAAGCTAATCTGAGGACCTACAGAAGAGTTCTTGATACAGTTTTCACTAATAGGGAGACTGCTTTATAACGAAGTTCTGTGCAAACAATTTATAAATATTTCTCACAAATTGGCTGAAGTATGATGAATTAAAATCTCCCAGCACTGTGAAAATCATACCATTACCATCTGACAGTGAATGGCACAACTCCCTGGACTCATGGTAGCTTGCGCAGCTCGCCGCTACAGTCTTTGGCGTATGTCCTGTGCCTGAAGAACCCCCCCCCCCCCTTACTACTGGTTCTATCTTAACAATATCGCATTGCCGATGGTGCTTCGTACCGATGTTGAGTGACAGGGGGTGCTTCATATCAGTGTTGTCCAACAGATGTTACATCCTACCGATGTTGCTTGGCAGAGGGTGTTTCATATCAGTGTTTCATGGCAAAGGGTGCTTTGTAGTGATGTATAATTATGAGGGTTCTTCATGCCAATGTTGGGTGCTTTTTACCCATGTTACATGACCGAGAGTGGTTAGTACCAGAGGATGCCTAACACTAATGTTGTGTGATGGAGGATACTTCTTATTGGTGTTGTGTGGCAGTGGGTGCTTTTTGCCGCCGTGTGATAGAGGGTGCTTCTTCCAACGTCACATGACAGAAAATACTTAGCACCAATGTTGTGTGGCAGAGGATGCTTCATTCTTATAATATGTGTCAGAGGGTGCCTTGTACATATTATGTGATGGATGGTGCTCCATACTGATTGTGTGTGGCAAAGGCTGTTCCGAACCAATATTTCATGTCAGAGGGTAGTTCTTAGCTGTGTTACGTTGCAGGGGGTGCTTTGAGCCAACATCAAATAGCAGATTGTGCTTCCTACGAGTTTTATGTAGCAGAGGGTGTTTCTTACCATTTCTGTGCGTGAGAGAGGGCTTCTTGCTAATGTTGTGTGGCAGAGGGTGCTTCTTAGCAATGTTAAATGGCAGAAGGTGCTTCTTACCAATGTTAAATAGCAGAGGATGCTTCATACCAATGTTGTGTAACAGAGTATGCCTGTTACCAGTATTATACGGCAGACAGCGTATTGTACCAGTGTTGTGTGGCAGAGGTGCTTTGTACCAATGCTGCATGGCAGAAGGTGCTTTGTAGTGATGTTACGTTGGGAAATGTGAAAACAGGTCACACAGAAAATGGCGCTGGAGTCAGGTGGCCAGCAAGTGGTTATAGCTCACATAGAACTCCATTGCAGTTGAGCAGACTGCACTGTATTGGCACTGCAGCTGAGCAGCTGGAAAGTGGCTGTATTCCAAACTAGCACTGCAGTCAGGCTGACTGAGCAGTGTGGTAGCTCACAGTTCATATCATTACCACGAGATATCACTCCAAGTATCAATTAAATATGGAACAGATAACATTTGTGCCTTCCGAGAAATTTCTAGGCATATGCTTCATAATCTTTCAAGTTATATGGAAGGATGATATTCAGCTATCTAACTCCGTTCTCTGAGTTTTAATCATAACTCTCCACAGTGGACGGTAAACAAAATGGTGGTCATGCCAGGCAAGTCGTGCACCAGTAGACACTCCTACCCGTATGAAGCTGGGCCAGTTCGCTAGTTTCATCATCTAACCGACACAAGAAATTTATTGAAATACATTCTCTGTAGTTTTCTGTCAAGATGTTTGCAGTTTAATAGTTAAATGCAACTGAACAAGCTTAAATTTTTACTCAAAATAAGGTTTAGTTGTTTAAAAAATGCTCTTGTTCTTCCTTTCCTTAGCGTTCATCCCGTCTAGTATGGAGTCTGCTTTCTCAGGATTAGGAAAATTTTGATGTTGTTCTTTAAATATGTGTCCAGATGTCTCTCCTGACACCACAGTCGGCAAGGTAATCTAAGGGAGGAAGTCGTACGAGCTATCTGCGTGTGGATCGTGCAAACATTCATCTGTGTGTTATCATATTTCAGCTGTTTGTATGTAGTATTTTCTCGGGCAAACATTGAGGACCAGACTAGCTCTGCTTAAATGAATGTGGAAAACCACCTAAAAGTCACACTTAGGCTGGCTGGTGTGCCAGAGAAATGGTCATTACTCTGCATTTGGATTCGATCCGGGTCTGAGATAGTATGCTGCAAGTTAAGCTATACTAGGATGTTTCAGTGAGTCTTTGGCTCGTTAATGATAACTCAGTTTGACACTTCAACAACTCTGCTGTTTGAGATATTCGGTATCTACGAAAGGACAAGTTCTAAGACTTTACTTTCTCTTACGTACTGCTATTTGCTTGTAAATACGAGGGTTGGAACTTAAATAGTGGCAACTATATATTCACAACCGATGCAAAAGAGTTACGTGTTTGCACCTGTTACTGTCCTTCAAAGTAGTCACCAGCGTTGTGTAGAACCAGTTGCCAGCGATGTGGAAGACGTAGTATACCGTTAGTAGAGCCTGTTCTGTTGATGTTATTTGGGCCTGTAATTCCATTACATGAGAAGGAACGGTTACACTAAGAATTACTTCACAAAACACAACTCTAAATGACTGTACGCTCCCCTCTCAGTAGTGGCAAACACCGCATCTTTCTAGACGTCGGAAGTGATTGTAACGAAACAATGAGTTCCACTACAGAAAACACACTGACTCATATTTATCTCATTTGTTGCTCGAGCTGACAAATAAGTCTTTTAATTCCAGCAGTTAGGCTATTACAGACTCCACTATATTACAGAAGACAAAAATAAGGCTGCTGTTTCCCTTTAACACAGGTCTCTGTCTCTTCCTGACCTCTATTACTACAACCCTCTCTCCCTCTCTCTCTTTCTCTCTCTCTCTCTCTCTCTCTCTCTCTCCCTCCCTCCCTCTTCCTCTCCCTCGCTTCCGGATTCATTTCATTCATTAGACGGAGGAAATTAATTTCCTTCGACCGTCGCTCATTAACATCCTTAGAAGTCTGTTTTAAAATTCGCATAAAGTAACAAACTTATCAGTATAATTCAGTTACAATGATGAGCCAAAGCGTTATGACCTCTGCCCACCAGAGTCTGAATGTCGCCTGTGACGTTTCGACCATGCGGCACGTTGAGAAAAGCAAATAGGTGAAGCAGAGATGAGTGGGGAAACATTCTAACGACGACATAGACCGCAAATGGTCAAACACTCTGACATTATCGACTTTGACAAAAGCCATATTGATACAGCAGGCCACCTGAGAACGAGCATTTAGGCAACGAATCAGATCGGCTGTTCGCGTATTCAAATGGCTCTGAGCACTATGGGACTTTACATCTGAGGTCATCAGTCCCATAGGCTTACAACTACTTAAACCTAACCAACCTAAGGACATCACACACATCCATGCCCGAGGCAGGATTCGAACCAGCGACCGTAGCAGCAGCGCGGTTCCGGACTGAAGCGCCTAGAACCGCTCGGTCACAGCGGCCGGCTGCTGTTCGCGTACCACTGCCGTCAGCATTTATCACTGGAAAGTGGTTTAAAGACGGTGAAACCACGACTAGGCGACAAGGTGTTGTACGTCCACGCCCTATCTAAGAGAGTGGAGGGCGGAGGCTTGCTCGCTCTGTAACGCAGGATAGGCGGCGATCTGTGGCAGATCTGACGATACGGCACAAAGATGGCGCAGGCACAAGTGTTTCAGAGCTCGTTGTTGAACATTAGGCTCTGCAGGAGACTAACCCCTACGTGTTTCCACATTGACCTAGCTAGCATCTTCCAACAGGATAACTACAATTATCGTACTAAAGTGGTTTGAGGAGCATCATAGTGAACTCACATTGATTATTTGGCTACCGAATTCGACTGATCTTAACCCGGTTCAGGTGGGACGATATCGGGTGACAGATCCACACCCAAAAACAACTATAATTTACGGCAAGTCCGTGACCTGTGCGGAGACGTCTGTTGCCACATGCCTCCATAAATCAGGTATATTATGTGATGAAATGCTAAGCTTAAACACAACGGCTGCTTTTACGTTGTTCTTCATCATCCATGTCTCAGAGTTTCCTGAGGTCCTCATTGGCACTCTGTACGGCGTTGGTACGTCCACGCATCAGTTAATGTGACGTAGGGATGTCTACTGCTGAAAGCCACCCGCCGCATGCCGCCCAAGGAGTACCTCTCATAAATAATAAAATACAAGACAAATATTTGAACACACAGACAATATCACCTACATCAAATTACGTCTGTCCCTACTATTTAACTCTCATAAACAAATATCATGAATATGGTACAGTTTATTGTAGACACGTTTGCTCATTTATAGACAACGAGTGTACAGAAAATTTAACAATTCTAGTGCTTAAGGGAAAGTTCCCGACTTAATTCAGCCAAATTCTGTACCTTCACACATGCCCCCTCATAAAAGAATAAGTGTCCATCTGTTTTCTATTTAATAATAATCATTTTTTGCAGTTATACGACAAATACTTGAACATAACTCATACTTGCCTTTCCTTCTCATCAAATAATTTTTGATTTACTTGAGACATTTGTATCATTCCTGGCGTGCTTTTGAAAGCTACCGCTTTATGAATTACATCAAGTAATAATTTTTCCGTACAGTCATGAATCACTGACTCTTTTTTTTTAGAACTGAAACTTCTGTCTGGCATCTGAACCAGACTACAAAGTGGACTGACTAACTAGTCAAACTTACAACCCATACTTAAATTATTTACTCATGGCAAAAATGAGAATAAGCTGAACTTCCTATGCCAGATTTAAGCCTACCAACGTTAGAAAATTATACAAACTCAACCATATTATCATTCAGAAAATTTCAAACACAACAGATTCGCTTTATGCATAACATATACCATTTTAATGTTGCCATCCTGTAAAAACAGTACAAACCCTTACAGCAGCCATCGTTGAAGGAATCCTAATTTTAAAATCCCACTAAAACTGGATAAAATTGTATAACAGTAACCTTAATCTAGAAGCTTGTCAGGGGACTGACATCATCAGTAAATTAGAGAACGCCCCAAATTGCGGAAGACTCCCAGAGGAAGTTCTTCTTGCTCTAACGTCGTCAATACCAGCATTATTATTTCTGTAAGACTCTCCTATGTGAGCAAAATCCCAACCAGAAAACTGGTACTTCCCTGTATCAAGCAAAAAAAAAACTACTGCCTGCACAGAGACCGAAGAGTACAACAATAATTGTTACCAATAACGGCAATTATTACCAGTAAATTGATATTTCCCTGTAACAAGCAAAGAAAGCGTACTTCCTTGTTTAGGCGGGAGAGGGCACAAAGACCACGGTAGCTGTTGGCAGGCTGTCCACGAGACACCACTCCTTCACTCTACTTGAATATAAACCGCTATGTGTGCCTACCACTTAAAGGGTAAAAGAAAATGGTTCCAAGATCACAAATATTAAATAATATTATAACTTGTTGACGACCGTACGGCGTTGATAGGTGCATGCAGAACATGCTGTCACAGAGGGATAACTGCTTACCAACTCCATCTGCCGCACTCCGCCTACGGACTACCTCAAATAAATAGCAAAGTAGAAAACAACTGGAAATCATCTACATCAAATAATGTCTTTTTCTACTATTTAATTATCGCAAACAAATATTTGAAGAGATACAGGATAGCGTATGCATCAAATAACGTCTGTTTATACTATTTAAGTACCGCAAAAATCAAAACAAAATTAGTTTCAGACAATTTTGTTCATTTATTGACAACGAGGGTACAGAAAATTTCGCAGTTCCAATGCTTCTCGAATTTAATTGCGCCAAATTCTGCACCTTCACAGAACTCATACATACAACTATTTCACAAATCCTGTTACAACATAAAACACAAGGCAGAAATCTGGATTTGACACCACGCAAACATATTCTGGTTAATACCCTGTTGTATCACTTCACAGCAGACGATGCAGCAAAAGAAGGAAAACTAGGGAGCAGCAGTGCGTTTAGCAGAAGTTACGTTGGTAGCAGCACTAGTTAAGGTATGTTCTTGATTACATTTTATTTTATAATTAAATTAACTATTAAAATAACAGTATTGTCCGTAATCAACGGCGTGCTGGCCATAAAGCCGAGCAATGTACTTACTGCACACAACTGATACGAAGTGTTCAGTATTTGTATACGAAAGCTAACAGCTATAAATCAATACACAACCATATTCACCTATAAACTAATATAAAGATCGAGTAGCAATCCAGCGCGGTGTCGCATTTAGCTGTCGATAGCCGCTGCAGCTGTCAGATAAATTCATAATTTTGTCTACAATGGCTTGAGGATTATGCGATTACACACAGTTTGAGCCCGAACTCTATAACAAACTTTCAGAAGACCGTCAGAATTGATTGCTTAGTGTCTGGAATGTGCGTCTACGAAGAAAACACATCAGTCTACATAGGGAACTCGCTGTTGTTAAAACAGTTAAATGACTTCTTGCCCCTTTCCTTCACGGCTTGAGTTCTGACAGCGGAAGGACATTACTAAGTGCACAGCAACAGGAAATAAAAATTTAAGAAAAAGAAGAGTAATGCAGCTACTCCGTACAGGACAGCACACAAGAAAATAAAACTCTTTGTCTGTAGGAGCCGTTCAAAAAGTAGATCGCCATAATCACTACAGAGCGTGCAGCAACGTACCATGGACTTGTCCTACGCACTCAAGAATCCCAGGGCACGAAAGCAGTGGTACGAAAATCCTGAAACCTGGGCGACTGGTACTATTCTCATCACATGACGCTAGAAGAAGATCCCACTCATGACAAGTCTGGTGAGCGAGCACACCACGACAAAACTATCATTGTCATCAATGTGGTTCCTAGAATCTAGAGCAAAAGAAAATATACCGACGAATTCCCAGTGACACTTCTTATAGCCGACCGCGGTGGCCGAGAGGTTCTAGGCGCTACAGTCTGGAACCGCGCGACCGCTACGGTCGCAGGTTCGAATCCTGCCTCGGGCATGGATGTGTGTGATGTCCTTAGGTTAGTTAGGTTTAAGTAGTTCTAAGTTCTAGGGGACTGATGACCGCAGAACTTAAGTCCCATAGTGCTCAGAGCCATTTGAACCAACACTTCTTATAGTAGCTTTGGAAGAATATACAGACGACACTGTCACTCTATCCGGAAGTACATAAAGTAAGGTTATTAAATTATTGACGCCACTAGCCTCTATAATCACAGCAGTGCTTGTGAGGTTTCATCGTACACATATAGCTAATCGCGATGCTGAATACGTCATTTCTTGTAAACATATCCTTGTCTGTGTGAAACACGTAACAGGAAAATGATGGCTGTTTTTCAAACAATTGTGACAGGAACACGGCGCTGTGCTAACTCATTGCATTCGTATTTGGGAAGACGGCTCTTCACATATCGCTCCGGCTATCCACATTTAGGTTTTCCGTGATTTCCCTAAATCGTATGATGTGAATGGTTTGTTTGAAAGAGCACTGCCCATTTCTTGCTCTATTCTGCCTCAATCCCCGTTTGTGCTCCAGTCCCAACGACTTTTTTCTCCCTTTTCTGAGCCATGACTGTATCTCTTCTCTGCCAATCGCGTGATTCACAAACTTCACTTGTCACAAGATCGCATCATATCAAGATACGTCAAACCAGTCTCTAGTCACATGCTGCTTCTTCCAAATAAAAGACACGAATGAGGCGTGAGGACACAGATCCAGGGTTAAAAAGGACGGAGGATGTTTGCTACATGGAATAAGTACAACGTTTCGTTGCCAACCTGCTCAAGTGGTAGAATAAATTGGGGGAAATCAACAGACCGACAGGAACGGAAATAGTTTCCTTAGGTTCCCTGAATCTACCGCTCCGCGCACCGAAGTCTCTCTCACTAATGCATCCGTCAGCAGACACGTAAAAGACGAGCGTTCTGAACGAAACAGCCGTTACATCGTCTACATCTACATGAACTAAATTGTTAGTTAATAAACCATGATGGGTCTCTTTCTGAAATTGGATAGCCAGTTACTCAGTTAGAGTCTTATCATATAATTACCTAATAAAAATAAACACTAGAAGTGTTCGACTGTATCCGTACAATTTAAATTTCGTGGCATAATTTGTCTGAAACGTCAGAATCTTTAGCGTACGTATAAAGTGAGTCGTCATAAGAATAAGGAACAAACAAGGTTTTCGTTGCGGCGAGATCTTCTCACGAGGTTACAATTACTAACCTTGTCCTCTGAATACGAAAATATGTTGTTGACTCTTACCCACATAGGGAGAAACGCCTATACTGGTAAATTAAGAGGGATCAGAGCTGGCACGGAAACATTTTCGATCTTCCTTATTCCCATGTGCTATTCCATCTAGGAACGGTCGAGAAATAGGCCGAAAGTTCTCCTACGAACCCTCTGCCAAGCACTTAGATATGATTCCAGAGTACTCATACAGATGTAGAGCCAGGTCTAATGAACATATTTTCTGAACTGAGTAGACTGCATGCTACCTGAGACATGACACATCGTACATTCGAAGGAACTTCTTTCAGTGGTGTAGGCAGCGAGTCGCACAAGAAGTGCAGAGACACCTGGTTGCGGGGCGTCGTGGTTGATGACTGTGAAGAGCAACATACAACTGATGACCAGTAAAGCTGCTTTTATGGACATCCTTCCGGATGCCATGAAGAGCGCAGGGTGCAGCCAGCTGCAGGTGGTGGCACATGTCGGCACTAATGACGTGTGTCGCTTTGGATCTGAGGAACTTCTCTCTGGATTCCAGCAGCTATATGATTTGGTGAAGGCTGCCAGTCTTGCTTACGAGATGAAGGCAGAGCTCACCATCTGCAGCATCCTTGACAGAACCGACTGCGGACCTTTGGTGCAGAGCCGGGTGGAGGGTCTGAATCAGAGGCTCAGACGGTTTTGCGACCGAGTTGGCTGCACATTCCTTGACTTGCGCCATAGGGTGGTGGGGTTTCGGGTTCCGCTGAATAGGTCAGGAGTTCACTACACTCAGCTTGCGGCTACACGGGTAGCGGAGGCTGTGTGGCGTGGACTGGGCGGTTTTTTAGGTTAGAAGGCCTCGGGAAAGTACGGGGTGGGCTGCAATCTCAAAGGGTGCATGGCAAATACAGGACATGCTTGGATCAAAGAACAGTCCGAATTGTAGTTGTAAATTGTTGTAGTTTTGCTGTGAAAGTACCTGAGCTTCAAGCGCTAATAGAAAGCACAGAAGCGGAAATTGTTATCGGCTCGGAAAGCTGGCTAAAGCCTGAAATAAGTTCTGCAGAAATTTTTACGAAGTCTCAGACGGTGTTCAGGAAAGATAGATTAGGCAGAATTGGTGGTGGAGTGTTTGTGTCTGTCAGTAGTGGTTTATCTTGTAGTGAAGTCGAAGTAGATACTCCGTGCGAATTGGTATGGGTGGAGGTTATACTTAACAGCCGAACTAAGTTAATAATCAGCTCCTTCTACCGACCCCCAGATTCCGATGATATAGTTGCTGAACAGTTCAGAGAAAATTTGAGGCTCGTGACAAATAAATACCCCACTCATACGGTTATAGTTGGTGGGGACTTCAACCTTAACTGGATATGTTGGCAAAAATACTTGTTCAAAACCGGAGGTAGGCAGAAAACATCTTCCGAGATTGTCCTAAATGCTTTCTCCGAAAATTATTTCGAGCAGTTAGTCCACGAACCCACGCGAATTGTAAATGGTTGCGAAAACACACTTGACCTCTTAGCCACAAACAATCCAGAGCTAATAGAGAGCATCATAACTGATACAGGGATTAGTGATCACAAGGTCGTTGTAGCTAGGCTCAATAACGTTTCTTCCAAATCCACCAGAAACAAACGCAAAATAATTTTATTTAATAAAGCGGATAGAGTGTCACTAGAAGCCTTCCTAAGAGACAGTCTCCATTCCTTCCGAACTGACTATGCAAATGTAGACGAGATGTGGCTCAAATTCAAAGATATAGTAGCAACAGCAATTGAGAGATTCATACCTCATAAATTGGTAAGAGATGGAGCTGATCCCCCATGGTACACAAAACAGGTCCGGACGCTGTTGCAGAGGCAACGGAAAAAGCATGCGAAGTTCAGAAGAACGCGAAATCCCGAAGATTGGCTAAAATTTACAGACGCGTGAAATTTGGCACGGACTTCAATGCGAGATGCCTTTAATAGGTTCCACAACGAAACATTGTCGGACTTTAATGAGATATGCCTTTAATAGGTTCCACAACGAAACATTGTCTCGAAATTTGGTAGAAAATCCGAAGAAATCCTGGTCGTATGTAAAGTACACAAGCGGCAAGACGTAGTCAATACCTTCGCTGCGCAGTGCTGATGATAACTGTTACCGACGACTGTGCCGCTAAAGCGGAGTTATTGAACGCAGTTTTCCGAAATTCCTTCACCAGGGAAGACGAATGGAATATTCCAGAATTTGAAACACGAACAGCTGCTAGCATGAGTTTCTTAGAAGTAGATACCTTAGGGGTTGCGGAGCAACTCAAATCGCTTGATACGGGCAAGTCTTCAGGTCCAGATTGTATACCGATTAGGTTCCTTTCAGATTACGCTGATACAATAGCTCCCTACTTAGCACTCATATACAACCGCTCGCTCACCGATAGATCTGTACCTACAGATTGGAAAATTGCGCAGGTCGCACCAGTGTTTAAGAAGGGTAGTAGGAGTAATCCATCGAACTACAGACCTATATCATTGACGTCGGTTTGCAGTAGGGTTTTGGAGCATATACTGTATTTAAACATTCTGAATCACCTCGAAGGAAACGATCTATTGATACGTAATCAGCATGGTTTCACAAAACAACGTTCTTGTGCAACGCAGCTAGCTCTTTATTCGCACGAAGTAATGGCCGCTATCGACAGGGGATCTCAAGTTGATTCCGTATTTCTAGATTTCCGGAAAGCTTTTGACACCGTTCCTCACAAGCGACTTCTAATCAAGCTGCGGGCCTTTGGGGTATCGACTGAGTTGTGCGACTGTATTCGTGATTTCCTGTCAGGAAGGTCGCAGTTCGTAGTAATAGACGGCAAACCATCGAGTAAAACTGAAGTGATATCAGGTGTTCTCCAGGGAAGCGTCCTGGGACCTCTGCTGTTCCTGATCTATATAAATGACCTGGGTGACAATCTGAGCAGCTCTCTTATGTTGTTCGCAAATGATGCTGTAATTTACCGTCTAGTAAGGTCATCCGAAGACCAGTATCAGTTGCAAAGCGATTTAGAAAAGATTGCTGTATGGTGTGGCAGATGGCAGTTGACGCTAAATAACGAAAAGTGTGAGGTGATCCACATGAGTTCCAAAAGAAATCCGTTGGAATTCGATTACTCGATAAATAGTACAATTCTAAAGGCTGTCAATTCAACTAAGTACCTGGGTGTTAAAATTACAAACAACTTCAGTTGGAAAGACCACATAGATAATATCGTGGGGAAGGCGAGCCAAAGGTTTTTCATTGGCAGGACACTTAGAAGATGCAACAAGTCCACTAAAGAGACAGCTTACACTACACTCGTTCGTCCTCTGTTAGAATATTGCTGCGCGGTGTGGGATCCTTACCAGGTGGGATTGACGGAGGACATCGAAAGAGTGCAAAAAAGGGCAGCTCGTTTTGTGTTATCACGTAATAGGGGAGAGAGTGTGGCAGATATGATACGCGAGTTGGGATGGAAGTCATTAAAGCAAAGACGTTTTTCGTCGCGGCGAGATCTATTTACGAAATTTCAGTCACCAACTTTCTTTTCCGAATGCGAAAATATTTTGTTGAGCCCAACCTACATAGGTAGGAATGATCATCAAAATAAAATAATAGAAATCAGAGCTCGAACAGAAAGGTTGAGGTGTTCGTTTTTCCCGCGCGCTGTTCGGGTGTGGAATGGTAGAGAGATAGTATGATTGTGGTTCGACGAACCCTCTGCCAAGCAGATAAATGTGAATTGCAGAGTCATCATGTAGATGTAGATGTAGATGTAGATGTAGAGTGCCGCCCTCTGTTATGTAATGGCAGCGTACAAGGCCTTGCGTACTATGAATAAAATGTCCTCTGTCCATTAGATTTCATTTGTCCCTTACCTCCTCAAAAATCATACCAAGCAGTTGGACCCTGTTGTTCAAATTAACACTATATATTGAGAGTATGAACGACTGTGTCACATTTCCTACGGAAAATCCTTTGCTGCTTGGCTCCGTCAATCAAAATCTAGCCAGTCACATATCAGTGAAGATAGTCCGTGCTCTCACACTTTTCAGTACATTAATTATAAGAAGCGGAAGACTCATCAATCGCTTACTGAAATCGGCATTACTTTATAAATAAAAACTTCATCTACATCTACGTGATTACCCTGCAATTCGCACTTAAATGTTTAACAGAGAGTTCATGCAGCCACTTTCAAACAATTTCTGTACCACCTCATTCTCGAAAAACACGAAGGGCAAATGAACACGGAAATCTTTCCGTGTGAGATCAAATTTCTCTTATGTTATTACTATTTCGTGAAAAGATATCAGCGCAACGAAAAATGTTTTTGGTTTAATGACTGCCCCTCCACCCCTACTTGTTATATATCCGTGACCCTCTCTCCCTTATTTCGCTATAATACAAAGCAAGATGCCAATCGCTGAACTTTTTCGATGTCCTCCGAGAGTCCTATCTGGTAAGTAACCCATAATGCGCAGCAATACTCCAGAACAGGACAGACAAGTATAGTGTAGGCAGCCTCCTAAGTACATTTGTTGCACTTTCTAAGGGTCCTGCCAGTAAAACTAACTGTAAGTCTTTTGTTAGCCTTCCGCGCAACATCACCTCTCTCTTATCGTGACGCGTACGGCAGTTAACATGTGTCGCACATCGAGTGTTCCTGTGTTTGTGTGTCCTGCTGCACACACTGTGGAACTTAACTCTCTGAATCGTCTCTCCCAGTCGCCATCAACCACATTTGCGCCGCTTCAACGAGCCAGTGAGCTGCGTATATCGCAACGTGCAGCCTTGTTATCATTTCTGATCTTCAACGTTTTGACACGGAATAGTGATTGATGAAAGTGGGCCGGCCGAAGTGGCCGTGCGGTTAAAGGCGCTGCAGTCTGGAACCGCAAGACCGCTACGGTCGCAGGTTCGAATCCTGCCTCGGGCATGGATGTTTGTGATGTCCTTAGGTTATTTAGGTTTTACTAGTTCTAAGTTCTAGGGGACTAATGACCTCAGCAGTTAAGTCCCATAGTGCTCAGAGCCATTTGAACCATTTTTTTTTTGATGAAAGTGGGAAGAACTGATAAATACATTAAACGCCATGAATTAATGTAAGAATAAGTCGTACATTGGCATAGCCTCTTCGAAAACCTCTTCCAGTTGAATTATTCAAGTTACATTTTTTCTCCTTATCTTCATAATTCGATAGTTGATTTTCAATGGTGTTGACGGACTATCAGCCCGAGAAGAAAGGGTAGCGCAGAGAGCATGACTACAGTTTGATGGTCACTGCTGGCACAGGAGGAAAATACGGCAGGTAGTGTGACAGGCTGAAATTCTGAGGCCCTTCGTGAGGTGTGTGTGGGACACTTCAATCGAAAAAGTACTTTTCCTTCGCAGGAGAACTTCTGTGACGTTTGGAGGGTGGGAGACGAGATACTGGCAGAAGTAAAGCTGTGAGGACGGGGCGTGAGTCGTGCTTGGGTAGCTCAGACGGTGCCGGCACGGTAGCTCAGCGTGTTCGGCCAGAGGGCTGCTCGCCCTCTGTAATAAAAAACTGAGTAAAGGAATCAACGATCAACTTGAACAGATGTCTTGTGATGTCTGCCCAGACCAAACACAACGAACAATACCGAACAAAGAGAGAGAGAGAGAGAGAAAGATGGTAGGGCACTTGCCCGCGAGAGGCAAAGGTCCCGAGTTCGAGTCTCGACCCGGCACACAGATTTATTCTGCCAGGAAGTTTCAAGATTTTGCATGTTTGTCTTTAGTTAGTAGGAAGTGTTTATGTAGGTGATTTTTGCATTTTTGTCTGCGGTGAAGGAGCGTTTTGAGACAACAGATTATGAATTGTGGGCCGTGCCAAAGTTGCGGCTGGACAACATTTATATAGAAGAGAGTATGTTGAGGTAGTTCGATGCCAGGGTACGTATGAACAAATTAACAGTTTGAGCGGGACATCTTATTAATGTTTTTAATTTTTTTTGTAAGAGCACGAAATGCGCGTGATACTGGGTGGTAAGCATGGTTTCTTGGCTTACAAGAAATGCAAAGGGCAACATGGCACCAGAAGGATGTAAATAACACATAGAGAATTCAGACTAACAACCGCCTATAGACATTCTACTGACAGCAGCATAATATGAAACTTGATATGGAGAATATTGCATAATAATGTTTTGATTATTTGTTTATTTACAATTCAGTAGACTGAAGTTCGTGTTAAGACAATGTGATTGCATATACGAAAGACACACATATTCAGTTAACATTACTGGATTGGAGAACGTAAAAAAGACGTGGGTACATTAACGAAATGGTATGTAGCAACTAAGAATTACGTGAAAACAGCGTGAACACTAATGCTTAACCACGACAGCGTTTCGAATGTCCAACCAAAATTTTAATGTCATATTTTGTTACTGATTTTGTGGAAGATATTTTTCGCAGATGGAGAATGTGACAAAGAAATCACTCAAGAAGGAGAACCCTGGTGCAAAGGAGTAAACGATAAACATGTGGGCCCTGAAGTACACAGACCTGGGAGGGAGGAGAGAATAATCTGAAAAAAATGTGGCAAGGAAGAGGAACTATACAAAGATTACATCAGCGACTGGTGTCGGCTTACTTATTTAACCAGTTACTTCGTTTGTTTGGTCGAGGATAATTAGGACTCAGTGAGTATGCGACTAATTTTTACTGCATTGATACTCTGAGATAGCATGGGAATAGTATAGTATACTACTAATCATATAACAACACAGTAATATTGTGCCTGTCACGAATTTACGTATGTAACGGTGAACCACTATAATATACAAGTAATTTTTGTGCCATGATAAGAAGAATTTAACATGTGTGCTGGCTAAATGATAACTTTAATTACCGGAATCGATAACGTTAGAAATAATCTAATAGATGTTTAATTTGTTTGTACATTTAGAGAAAAACTAGCATTTTGCAAGGGAGGTTGCATTAATGTCCTGTAATGTCTCAGCTACAATACCGGTAAGGGAGCAAAGTGATGTGTAAATTTCTTGTAAAATACGATACGAATACGCCATTATTTGTAAATATGTAAAGTAAATATGAAATTGTATAATTTGCTGTGATAATCGTTGTATTAGTACAATATTGTCTTGGATGTGGTTATCAGAACTGTGCAGAATGACGAGTGTGGAGAGGGATCGAGATGGAGAAGTGGCCAGTAGGTGTGGAGAGAAGGGCACAGGTGCTGGCAGCAGGCTTCAGCACAGCTGCTACCTGAGCCGCAAGTCGTCACCTGGGTTAGCTCATACACTTCTGCAGCCAACTGACTGACGGAAGGAGGAACAAAGAGAGGTGGGCTAGTCCCCAGGTGCTGGAGTCAGAGGGGTGGCCGTCCTTCAAAACACAGTACTCCCGTAACTTGGGACTCCGCCGATGTGGATGTATACACTCGCAACCTCCTATGCTAAGCCTACTTGTAATGTTGGCTCTACGGGCCATAGGAACTGAACTTTTTTTTTCATATATCACTTAATTTACAGACAGACTACATAATGTATGGTAAACTGTTACATTTTTCCTCCTTTTCTGTTAAGAACTTCAGTATTTTCTTGGTATAGTCCCTTTCATGAATGACAACCAATGTTCTTTACCTGTCCACCCATGTGACCATTGCATTGCGTACCTTCAGTTTTTTGTTTATGTCTTTAGGTATTTTCTCTTCTGTTGATCTATTGTTATTGCTGATGATATTTTTGTTCTTTCTAATAATCTCTCCGATTTCTTCTGCTATCACTGCTTTGGTTACCTCTGCATTGGAATTTCCAGTATCTTTCCTTTCCTCTTCTCTTATTACACTCTAGCTGGCAAACTCGGCAATGCTTGGGTATTCATTTTGCCAATTTTCAATTAGAAACGAAAACAAAAGTATAACTGTGTTTGTAGTGAAATATAGAAATTTCATTTCCACGTATTCGTGAAAACGTCTTTGAAACTATGAAACAGTCGTCCAAAGAAACGTGCATAATGTATAGATTTATAAGTACAGTATCCAGATTGAGAAATATGATCCCGAGCAGTTTCTGTTCGTCGGGCGCAGCTGCTTCGCGTGTCTACAACGCAATTTTGTAAACGTCACTATGGCAACGCCTCGTCATAACTCTATTGAAGGCTGCTGTTTCCGCCTACAGCCTTTTTCCGTTAGTTGTTGAAAGCTGTGAAAAGTGCTGCCAGGTGTTTGGGATTCACTTAATTTTACTCGGCTAACGTGTTAAAACTTTAATCATGATGCGGTATTTTTCAGGCTTCTCAGTGTTTGTGACGTCATATCTCTCTAACTATATGGCGTACAATGGTGTATTTGTGTAAGAAAATTCACCGGCATATGTGGATACTGTCTGTGAAATATATTACGAATAGAGTTAGTAGCGAAGGAGTAATAAATTTAAACGTTAAGCATGATGCAGCAGTTTTTCACGTATCTCAGTGTTTATGTCGCAATATCTCATGATCTATGTGTCATACAATGATATAATTCTTTTGGTACTTTCAGCGACATTTGTTGATACTTTCTGCGAACTGTGTTGAGAATAGAGTTAGTAGAAAAGAAATAATAAATTTAAACGTCATGTACAATCCGACAGTTTTTCACGCATCTCATGATGTCATATCTCCTGAACTGTGTGTTGTACCCGTACTTATGTAGGTGGATTTAGCGGCGTATGTGGATAAGTTCCGCGAAATTCATTGCGAATACAGTTAGTAGCACATAAGTTATACATTTAAGCGTTATGCATGATGCTACAGTTTTTCACACATCTCATTGTTTGCCGGCCGTGGTGGCCAAGCGGTTAGAGGCGCTACAGTCTGGAACCGCACGACCGCTACGGTCGCAGGTTCGAATCCTGCCTCGGGCATGGATTTTTGTGATGTCCTTAGGTTAGTTAGGTTTAAGTAGTTCTAAGTTCTAGGGGACTGATGACCTTAGAAGTTAAGTCCCATAGTGCTCAGAGCCATTTGAACCATCTCATTGTTTATGACGTCATAACTCTCAAACTATGCTAGATACAGTGAGTCCAAAAAGTATTCGTCTAGCTGCATATCTTCAATAAAACAAACTCTGTGTAACATGAAAAGAAATGTATACAAAATCTAAACAGCCAGTCACGTAAGAAGTACCTCGGTAAGTCATTTTTGTTGAAAAGCAAGGAAAGAAATAAATCCAAATCGACTGCAAGGTTAACAAAATAGAAAATGTAATTCAAGAGCTAGTTCATAAACTATCCGTCCACCATCTGAACATGCCGAAATTCTGCGCGTAGTGATTAAACTATAACGCTTACCCACGGCACACACTAGAGTCAACCGTGCGCCTGTTGCGGTTCTGAACAGCGCCGATACAGTGCAATTAGCGCCATGGGCCGTAAGGGTAGTGAGACGACGCTGATCTAAAGGAAACTTATTCTGCGCCGGCCGTTGTGACCGAGTGGTACTAGGCGCTTCAGTCCGGAACCGCGCTGCTGCTACGGTCGCAGGTTCGAATCTTGCCTGCGGCATGGATGTGTGTGATGTCCTTAGGTTAGTTAGGTTTAAGTGGTTCTAAGTCTAGGGGACTGATGACCTCAGAAGTTAAGCCCCATAGTACTCAGAGCCATTTGAATCATTTTTTGTTGGAAAATTACATTTCATAGAAGGTACAATGGATCACCATATGTTTATCAACATTTTAAAGAATAATCTGATTTCTAGCACCGAAAAATTAGGTCTGCAAGGAAATTACGTTTTTCAACAAGATAACGACCCAAAGCATACGGCTCTAAATACAAGGCTGTGGCTCCTGTACAATACCCCAAAACAACTTAACACCCCTCCTCAGAGGCCAGACATTAATCCTATTGAACACCTTTGGAAAGTACTGGAAGATAGCATCAAGAGAAGACACATTTCTAACAAGAGAGACCTTTAAGATGAATGGGACAAAATTCCAGATTCTCTGACGGCAAACTTGGTCAAGTCGGTACCCAGACGACTATAAGCAGTAATAGCTGCAAGGGGAAACCCCACTAAATATTTATTTTTATAACTGACATCATATTTTCAGATAGTAACTAAACAAAAATATGAGTGGACGAATACTTTTTGAAGTAACCCTTGAATAAACTCTCCATTTTGTCAAATTTGCTATCGCTGTGAATGTATTTATTTCCTTGTCCATCAATAAAAATGACTTACCAAGGTTCGTTACATATGACTAGATGTTCACATTTTATGTTCCCTTCCTTTCACGTGACAAATAGACGAATACTTTTTGGACTCACTGTAGGTGGTTATTATCCCCACAGCGACTGTTGTATGACAGTAAAGGATATGTTTACCAAGTTCGGTTGAAATTACACCTGTGGTTTAGGAGGAGACATGCAACACACGCATGCACGCACTCACACGTACATCCATTTTGATAATATTCATGGATTCACTTTCTGTAATGATTCTTTCTGTTGTCCTTTGTGTGACATATGTGCTTACACTTTGTTTTGGTCCCTTTTGACGTAGTTCTTCTTTGTGCGTTGAGAACTTTATTTGTATTGAATTAGCAACTCTTTCACAGAACGTACGTTTTTTGTGCAGGTATCTATTGTTATTCCTATTGTGTGGGTGGGTGTTCAACAGCTTCTAGCTTCTTTAGTTTCTGGTTTTGTTTCTCAAGATGTTTTCTACTGCTGTTTCTATGGGAGATTTAACTTGTTCAGTAATATCATAAAGTACTGCACATTATTTAATGTGATTGCCTAGTTGTAAGACTGTTTTGTATAGTGTGGTGTTGAGCAGTCGTTCGTTCGAGTTCAGTTCTTGGACTTCTTCCCACGCTACGCAAACTCTGCTTTTTTTAACATACTGTATGGCAGAAACATGTTTTTTATCTGGGCTTAACGTTGCAAACCAATATCAGCATGTGACGATTGTAGTAGGGAAGGCAAATGGTCGACTTGCGTTTATTGTGAGAAAATTTTGGAAAAGTGTGGTTCATCTGTAAAGTAGACGGCATGTATGAACCTACTGCGAACTATTCTTGAGTACTACTCGAGTGTTTGGGATCCGCACTTGGTTAGATTAAAGGAAGACATCGAAGCCATTCAGATGCTTGATTTGTCACCGGTAGGTTCAAACAACACGCAAGTCATACAGAGATGCTTCGGGAACTGAGATGGGAGTCTCTGGAAGGTAGACGTTCCTTTCGACGACCACTATTTACAAAATACAGAGAACGGCATTTGAAGGGTGACTGCAGAACAATGCTCTTATCGCCAACATACATTTCGAGTAAAGACTACGAGGATAAGAGACGACAAATTAGGGCTCGTACAGAGGCGTATAGATAGACGTTTATCCCTCGCTCTGTCTGTGAGTGGAACAAGAAACGAAACGAATAGTATTGGTACGGGGTACCCTCCGCCACCCACCATACCGTGGCTTGCGGAGTATGTATGTAGATATAGATGTAGAACTACTAAAACTACTGACCTTGGGGACTACACCATCCACTAGCCTGCACACCTGTAAAACCTTGATCCGAACCATTGCATCCTATGTAAACGGTGCATGGATACCTGTCCCACCAAAGTTCGTTAAGTCCCTCCAAATTCTAGAACGTCATGCACTTCGCCTTGCTTTCCGCATTCATTCGCCTTTTATCAAGTGGACCCTTCACCATGTCATCATATTAGCACTTCTCCTCACCCATGTCGAACATCTCGGGATATCCTATACTATCCGCAAGCTAGAGTCCAGTAACACCATTCTTCCTCCTCTGATTACCAACTCTGGTATGCTGCCTTGCATTTAAAACCACAACCACTCTACGCATACTCCATGTCCTACACCAGCGCAACACTAACTGACTCCCTCTCCCAGGCAATGAAATCCGCTCCGATGTTTGTCCGTACTACCAACTATAACTCTTGCACGCCTATGACACTCCGCATCACGGCTCCAGTCTCCTTTCCCCTCTTCATCACTATTCATCCCTTCTCCTCTTGATCTCGCTGCGGGTCTGGGCGTTAGAATAGGCCCGAGGTATGTCTGCCTGTCATAAGAGGAGACTAGAAGAAGTCTCACACGTTTCGGCCTTTATGTGATGGTCCCTTGTAGGATTTGACCGCCATTTTTCAAAATTTTTCCGAAGAGTGAGCCAATTGGGGAACGGCGCCTTACATGGTGCATAGCATCCCTCATGCACTGAGACCTCTCGCATCCATCGTCGACGTGGATCTGCACTTCTGATCATTCTCCAACTGCTGGGCGAGGCCACCCTCCTGGGTGAGCTTTCCTCCATCCTCTGTGCGGTATCGCTTTCTGCACTGTCGACGATAATGGACTTCTTAGCCCGTTTGCGCCTGATATCTAGCACTTTAGCCAGTCTGTTGTGGTGGGGCCACCATGTACCCTGTTGGTTGTAGCCCCCTGACCACACAGGGATCGCTCTGCTGATGCCTGCGCCATTAATTCCCCACGTATGCCGAGGAGCATCGGTACTCCTGACAATGGCCATCCTGCCAGGTGGCCTTTGCTGCAGCTGGCTAGCGCCGGTGGGGAAGGCCCCTGGTAGGAGTGTGTCGCATCAGGGCGGATGACATGCCATGAAGCGTAGTACATCATCTCATGCTGTTGGCCAAACACCAGCAGTCCCTAAGAGATCAAGGCCTAACTTCAGTGCTAAGAAATAAGATCCCAAATCGTTCCCCCCTCCCCCGCCCCCGGCCACACCATGGAAGGAACGAACGCCAGGCTAAGGATGGCAGCGAAGCTTATTCCCTCGGTACCTCGTATCTACAAGAGTTGGTGGGGAATCTTTCTTGTCAATGAAACCTCAATTTTTTGTGGAGCAATTAGAGGACAAGTTTGGGGAGGTGGAGTGCTTGTCCAAAATGCGGTCAGGGTTGGTCTTGATCAAAACAGCATCCTGTGCCCAGTCATGAGCACTGCTAGCCTGTGACAAGCTGGGGGATGTGTCTGTTTCCATCACGTCCCATAAGAGTTAAAATATGGTCCAGGGTATCACATTTCACAGGGACCCTCTTTTGCAGTCCAACGATGAGCTGTGCACCAATTTATATCGGCGAGGTGTCCATTTCGTCCAGCGCGTCCATCGGTGTCCGAGGGATAATCAGGTTGCCACCGGTGCCTTCATCTTGGCCTTCGAGGGTGACACATTACCCGAGAAGGTCAAGGTGATAGTCTACCACTGTGAGGTAAAGCCATATATCCCTCCCCAAATGCGATGCTTTAAGTGCTGGAAGTTCAGCCATATGTCTTCCTGCTGTACTTCCAGCATCACCTATTGGGATTGTGGATGTCCTACACGTCTCAATACTCCCTGTGCCCTGCCTCCCATCTATGTCGCCTTGCTCGCGAGACTGCAGGATTCTCCAGAAAGAAAGAAAAATAATGGAATACAAAACTCTGGACTGACTGACCTACACTGAGGCTAAGAGAAAATATGAGAGGCTACATCATGTGCATATGACGTCAACCTACACCACCACTACGACAACGGTTCTTCCAGCTTCCATTTCGCCACGTAGAGTTGGCTCTCAGAGCTGTCAGACTCTACCTGCCCCCTTGACGTTGAGGGGCACTTCCCTCCCTGTTGCTCCTGCACAACCTACTTCAGGAGCAACACCTCCACCCCCAACCATCTGGGTCGCGAGTCCCCACTTCTGAGGAAGAGAAGAGTAAGTGTTCTTTGGCTCCTCTTGCAAGGAAGGGATCCCTTGGGTCAGTCCCTTCCCAGGATCCTACCAGTGGCAAAGCTGACACCTGCCAGTGGCTGAAGCAACCACAGGTAGCTGGCTGTAGAGATTCACAGTCCTCCTGATTGATTGATCAACTCCCTAAATCTTTCCTACTTTTGGGAGATTCTAACGCGCATAACCCCAGTCTTACGATTACGTAATCCTCCAGTGGAACTGTGGTGGTTTTTTCCACCACCTGGCTGAGCTACAGCAACTGTTAAACTTTACACCTGCTTTCTGCATTGCCCTCCAGTAAACCTGGTTCCTGGCAATGTAGACCCCTGCGCTACGTGGCTATAAAGGATATTACAGGAATCGTAGCGACAATAATAGAGTGTCAGGTGGAGTTTGCATCTATGTCCTGAACTCAGTATGTAGTGAACCTAAGCCCCTTCAAACCCCTCTTGAAGCTGTGGCTGTCAGGGTAAAGACGATGCAGGAAATAACTATCTGCTATGTATATCTTCCTCCAGATGGTGCAGTACCCCTGAACATATTGGCTGCACTGACTTATCAACTCCCTAAACCTTTCCTACTTTTTGGAGATTTTAACACGCATAACCCCTTGTGGGGTGGCGCCATGCTTACTGGCGAAGGTAGAGGTCGAAAATTTACTGTCTTAACTTGACCTCTGCCTCTTCAATACAGGTGCCCCCACACATTTCAGTCTGGCACATGGCACATATTCGGACATTGATCTCTCGACTTGCAGCCCTGGCCTTCTCCCATCTATCCACTGGAGAGCACATGACTCACCTGTGTGGTAGTGACCACTTCCCCATCTTCCTGTCACTGCTCCGGCGTCATGCCCACGGATGCCTACCCAGATGGGCTTTAAGCAAGCCAGACTGGGAAGCCTTCAACTCTGCTGTCACCACTGAATCTCCCTCACATGATGCCATCGATGTTGTCGTTGAGCAGGTCAACACAACGATCGTTTCTGCGACGAAAAATGCGATCCATCGTTCTTTAGGGTGACCCCGGCGAAACATAGTCCCTTGGTGGTCGCCGGAAGTCGCTGAGGCAATTAAAGAGCATCGGTGAGCTCTACAGCGACATATGCGGCACCCTTCCCTGGAGCACCTAACAGCCTTTAAGCGGCTATGTGCCCGCATTCACCAGCTTATAAAACGACGGAAACAGGAGTGTTGGGAGAGGTAAGTGTCGACCATTGGGTGCCATATGTCACCTTCTCAAGTCTGGAAGAAAATCAGACGTCTTTTTGGGTACCAGACCCCAACAGATGCCCCTGGCATTAAGATCTACCGACGCAAACGCGATTGCCGAGCACTTTGCTGAACACTATGCTCGAGCCTCTGCGTTGGAGAACTACCCACCAGCCTTTCGCACCCTCAAACGGTGGATGGAAAGGAAAGTCCTCTCGTTCACTACACGCCACAGTGAACCCTATAACGCTCCATTTACAGAGTGAGAGTTCCGTAGCGCCCTTGCACATTGCCCCGACACAGATCCTGGGCCAGATTGGATCCACAGTCAGATGCTTAAACATCTCTCATCTGACTAAAAGCGACATCTCCCCGTCATCTTCAACTGGATCTGGTGCGATGGCGTCTTTCCATTGCAATGGTGGGAGAGCACCATCATTCTGGTGCTCAAACCTGTTTAAAACCCGCTTGATGTGGATAGATACCGGCCAATCAGGCTCACCAACTTTCTTTGTAAGCTGCTGGGAGGTATGGTGTGTCGGCGTTTGGGTTGGGTCCTGGAGTCACGTGTCCTACTGGCTCCATGTCAGAGCAGCTTCTGCCAGTGTCGCTCTATCACTGATAATCTTGTGTCCCTCGGGTCTGCCATCTGAAAAGCCTTTTCCAGACGCCAATATCTGGTTGCCGTCTTTTTTGACTTACATAAAGCATACGACACGACCTGGCGACATCATATCCTTGCTACATTGTATGAGTGGGGTCTCCGGGGCCCGCTCCCGATTCTTATCCAGAACTTCCTGTCGCTCCGTACTTTCCGTGTCCAAGTCAGTGCCTCACATAGTTCCCCCCGCATTCAGGAGAATGGTGTTCCCCAGGGCTCCATATTGCGTATCTCTCTATTTTTAGTGGCTATTAACGGTCTAGCAGCAGCTGTAGGGCCGTCGGTCTCACCTTCTCTGTACGCAGATGACTTCTGGATTTCGTACTGCTCCTCCAGTACTGGTGTTGCTGAGCGGCGCCTATAGGGAGCCATTCACAAGGTACAGTCATGGGCTCTAGCCCACGGCTTCCGGTTTTCAGCTGCAAAGTCCTGTGTCAACCATTTCTGTTGGCGTCGCACCATTCATCCAGAACCAGAACTTTACCTTAATGGTGATCCACTCACTGTAGTGGAGACATATCGATTGTTAGGACTGGTTTTCGACGCCCGATTGATTTGGCTACATCACCTTCATTAGCTTAAGCGGAAGTGCTGGCGGCACCTCAATGCCCTCCACTGCCTGAGCAACACCAACTGGGGTGCAGATCGCTCTACACTGCTGCAGCTCCACAGAGCCGTTGTTCAATCCCACTTGATTATGGGAGTCTGGTTTACTGTCCGGCGGCACCCTCAGCGTTGTGTTTACTCGACCCAGTGCACCACTGTGGAGTTCGCCTAGTGATGGGAGCGAGAATGAGTCCGGTGACCTGTGTCCTGCTGGAGGCCACAGTCCCTCCATTGAAGGTTAGGCGTGCACAACTGCTCGACAGTTACATTGCACATGTTCTTAGTTCTCCTGTGCATCCGATTTACCGTCTCTTTTTCCCAACCACTGCAGTTCATCTCCTGCATCGGCGGCCCAGGTCAGGGCTTACGATTGCAGTTCGCATCCAGTCCCTTCTGTCTGAACAGGAGTCTTTCCCGTTACCTCCTTTCCATTCACATACACCTTCATGGTGTACACCTAGCCTGCAGAATCTTCTAGACCTTTCGCATGGCCCTAAGAACCCCGTTAACCCTGCGGCTATCTGCTATCACTGCCTCTCGAGTCTCGACATGTACCAGCGCCATGAAGTGTTTTACAACGACGTCTCGATGGCTGATGGTCATGTAGGCTTTGCGTATGTTCATGGAGGACATATTGAACAGCACTTCGTGCCAGATGGCTGCAGTGTTTTCACTGCAGAGCTGGCGGCCATATCTCGTGCTCTTGAACACGTCCGCTTGTGCCCTGGTGAGTCATTTCTCCTGTGTACTGACTGCTTGAACAGCCTACAGGATATCGACCAGTGCTACCCTCGCCATCCTTTATTTGCGTCCATTCAGCAGTCCATTTATGTCCTGGAACTGTCCTGTCGTTCAGTGGTGTTTGTGTGGACCCCAGGACACGTCGGAATCCCAGGCAACGAACTTGCCAACAGGCTGGCCAAACAGGTTACGCAGAAACTACTTCTGGAGATGGGCATCTCCGAAACTGACGTGCGTTCTGTCTTACGCTGCAGGGTTTTTCGACTTTGGGAGATGGAATGGCATAACAGTGCGTACAACAAACTGCGTGTTACTAAGGAGACTACGAATGCGTGGAAGTCTTCCATGCAGTCCTCTCGCAGGAAATCAGTGGTACTCTGCCGGCTCCGCATTGATCATACGTGGCCAACGCATGGTTACCTCCTCCGTCGCGAGGACCCACCTGTGTGTCGCTGTGGCTCACAAATGACTGTCGTCCACTTCTTCCTGGACTGCCCACTTTTAGCTGCTCTGCGGTGGACTTTTAACTTTCCCAGCACCCTGTCTTCGGTGTTGGGCGAGAATGCCTCAACATCAGCTTTAGTTTTACGTTTTATTCGTGAGGGTGGGTTTTATCATTTCATCTAAGTTTTAGAGCATGTCCTCTGTCCCTCTGTGTCCTCCACCCTAGTGCTTCTAGTGTGTACGTTTTAATGTGTTGCAGAGTGGCTGGCTTCTCCTTTTTATTCTCATGGTCCGCCAGCCATGGTAATCTGCTCTCTTGTTCTGATCTCTTCTATATGTTTCTTGCGTCTCTCTGTGGTTTTCTTGTCCGATTTTAGTGTTTGTTGCCCTTCTGTCATTCTTGTGGTTTTCTCCTTTATTCCAGCTCTGTTTTGTCTGTCTGTATAATTTTACTCCCACCCTTGTGGAATTATTTTAATTGGAACGAGGGACCGATGACCTAACAGTTTGGTCCCTCCCCCTCTTTTAAACCAGCCAACCAACCTTCTCCTCTTGATTCCATGGCTCCGTCCACACATCAAACTACACCTCACCTACTCTCCTCCCACTATCGACCCCAACACCTACGTTCATCTTCATAGTTCGTACCCCATATTTTTACCATCCAATCCCTTCAGTCATAAATAAAGACATTTCCCCTTCACCTCCCCCCCCCCCCAGAAAATCATATTCTACTAGTGTAGGTTATTCAGCTTTAAAGCGAAAGTGCAGTGCTGTTTCTCAAAGTAATGTCACCGTTTGTGCGATATGTTTTTAATAGTATATACTTTCGTTTTTTATCTTTTTTCCTCTGATTTTTAATTTTTTTAAAACCAATGATCTTTATTTTTAATGTAAACGCCAAAGAATTTATCCTCTTTTATAGGTTTTAAAACCATCTGTTAACTTTTCGAGTTTTAATATTCGTGTCGTCTTTGTTCGTATTTTTAAAGGCTCTTGGCTGAAGATCGGAGTGTTGTACCGCTGACAGCCCATCCCCGGCCCATATCAAGAACTACATCTACATCTACATTTACATCTACATAGATACCCCCCAGCGCCACCGTACGGTGCGTGGCGGAGGGTACCCTGTACCACTATTTGTCATTTCATTTCCTGTTCTATGTTCAAAGAGACCGAGGGAAAAACGAATTTTTATGTGCCTTCCGTATGAGCCCTAATCTCTCGTATATTATCTTCGTGGTCCTTAAGCGGAATGTGCGTTGGTGGCAGTAGAATCGTTCTGTAGTCTGCTTCAAAGACAAGAACGTAGGGTACCCTGTACCGCTACTGCTCGTTTCCTTTCCTGTTCCACTACTAAATAGAGCGAGGGAAAGATAACTGCTATATTTCTCCATATGAGCCCTAATATCTCGAATCTTATATTCGTGATCCTTACAGGAAATGTGTGTTGGCGGCAATGGAATCTTTCTGCATTCAGCTTCAAATGCCGCTTCTCGAAATTTTCTCAATAATGTTCCTCAAACATAACGTCGCCTTCCCTTAAGGGAAACGGATGGACGCAAGGGGGAGGGCTTGGGGAATGAAATAATAACAGAGAAATGTTTGAAGCTGCTAACTCCGAGTCGAGCATCACAACACAGAAGTGCGCTGCTGACCTCAGGTAGGAGAGAGGGTGCAAGCCATGAACTGAACCACCATGACAGCCACGTGTTCGTCTTGGGACGTACCGGAAGCGAAATTAACAAAACGACCACCACAAAAGTACACACTGCAAACACTCACAAAAACTAGAAGGCTTGTCAGACTCACCAGATGAAGTGGTTATTGAGGAAAAAGATTTTAATAGTCATAAATTTTGCAGAAATATTTTGGACTTCAGTAGATATGAGTAACAGTCTTCGTGAACGAAACACTCATATTTGAAAACATTGCATTCTCATTTAGATTCTATATTGCCCTGCTGCGACATCATAAAATATGGACATGCGTCTCATTCACATTTAGAGAAATTACTGGAGCTACAGAAAATGGCTACCAAATGCATTATAAACTTGCCTTCAAGATTTTCGTGCAGAGATAAATTTAAGAGAACTAAATAAATTAGCTATGTCCCCACATTAAACTAGATTTAAATAAGAATGCCATATTCAAGCGGAAAATGGTATACGTCAAAGCTAAAAAGAGGTCTGATTATTATACAGGATGTTTCATAACTCGACAGCAAAACTTCGGGAATGGATTCCTCATACAATAAGACGAGAAAAGTCTAGTAAATATGGGCTCTAAAATGCGAGCACTTGTTGATCTTCGCTACTGTAGAACACGTCTCTTCTGTTGTATAAGTGCTATAGTTCTTAAAGTATCCATTGTAGAGCCCATATTCAATAGACTTATTTTCTTTTCTTTTTGACATTTGAGAAATTTTGTTTGTGTTGAGAATGTACAGTATTTAGTGGTGATCGGTATCTTGCTGCTAAAGGTTGCGAGGTGCCGGGGCTAGCAGTGTATTTATCACTAAATTCTACTAGAATCCACATATGTAAATCATGCTCTAAGCCCCCCCTATTCTAACTCCGACTTTTGCTGTTGCACAAGGATAAAAAAAAAAAATACGCGAACTGACTCTAATCAACCCTGCCAGTGGAGTAGAAGAGAGTTTGGCACCTGCAATAATTTAATTTGATAAATAAGTTAAATAAACAAAGGTTTCATTAGCATAGTGAGGAATGATAGGGTTGCTCTATCGATTAACAGAATGAAAGTTCTGTCCAAAATAACAATATGATTTATTAAGACTAAACACAGAATAGTAAAAGAAACACAGGAAATATAATACATCAAATTGGCTCAAATTTGGAGATTCATACAAACACTGTAAAGGTGAAGTTGTCCCTAAACTAGATCGTGAGGATTAAGACGAGGTGGTATGTGGAGCCAATTCCTTGCCACTCAACTCTCAAGAGAGACACACAGCTAACCCAACAGTAATTGCTGCTTCTCAAGACAGAACAAAGTTAGAAAAAGACGAACAGGCGCGCTCTGCTGAGCTCTGATTATCACCTAGGAAAATCCCTGTCTGCCGGTGCTGCGGACATACATTACCAAACTGTCTTCTTGACAGCCAGGACACGATCTGGCGTACCGGAGCCGTTGGCTGGTTGCTTCGACGTCCTCGACCGAAAGGCGACTGTCGACTACCTAGAGCACCCGTACAGGCCGAACACACAACATTCCCGCCCCCACGACAGTGGCCGTGGTTACGTTCCAATCAGCAACTCGAAAACCGGCGGAAATTCCACTCCATTGCCGGAGCACTACCATTCCACCAATGGAGATTCTTGGCGCCAATTTCTGTGCTGATTTTGCTCCGTCACGGAGCTATGCCCTGAGCAAGCCAATCACAGTTACTATTTTGCAGAAAGCGCGGGAATTTTCCCGCCACAGCTGCCTGGGTACATAAGTCATTCCCACGCCTCGCTGGTAGCCCGCCAGAAAGTGTTTTCGCTAAGCTTCTGCGAAGCAACAGAACCTCCAGCCCAGCCGCCTCTTCCGGCTCCCGCAGGCGCGTCTCCAGACAATGTCGGCGTCCGGAAAGCATTCACTCGACCCCCCACACCTGTCGGCCTACCCTTTCAAAGTCAGAAGAGCCCGCCTGTCACTGGACCACCCGGGTGGCGAGAGACGCTGCATGGGAAGTCCGCGTGTGAAGGAATAGCAGCCCTCCAGCACATGCAAATAGAGAGGAGAGTCGTAAGATAGAAATATGAGAGGGGGCTCATGCCACCTCTCATAGCCCCTACGCCATTTTAGATTGTAATTGGTGAGCGGTTGGCTCACTTAGGAGCAAGGTAGTGAGTCAATCGCCCAAGGACAATCTCGCAACTGGCTCCACATGCCGCACTCTATAAAGAAAATCACTGCAACTGAAAAATGCAGCTCATAGAGGGAGGATTATTGATGATGTAGCCAACTTCACCTTCTTAATATGGAACACTAACACTCACATCACACATCCATACCCAGGGAGCCGCTTCCAAACACCGATTCACGCAGACATTCACGCTCTAAATATGGCCCGGGCATCTGAGCCAAATATGGAGCAGTTTATTCTTTACAATCAGAGTTGGAGTGCTCCGCAATTAAATGCCCAAGATGTTACAACAATTTTAGTCATTAAACTAACCTGAACTCACTCACACATGATACTATTTATGTTAACAATCTCTTTGTGAGCTTTCAGAATCTAGTTACAACCTCCGATTCATTCTGTCTCCCTGCAGCAAGAATAACCTTTACAAAATGTTTCCTGAACTGATGGTCCATTCACAATGACAGTGGTGGTATCTGCTTCAGTTTATGGGGACTTCAGGCACACTGTTTGCATACACACAACAATAAACACAAAATACAAAATAAACATGGTGTGGAGAACAATACAGTAATCTGTAATAAGAATTACAATGTAAAACACAAACGCATACAAGGTATAACATACATTACAAAAACAACATAAGAGAAAGAAATTTAAGAAAAAAAACAAGGTTCATGGGGCATCAAATTGTGCGTGCGCATTGCACAAAGTTCACGACTGTGCTGAGAATGAGGCACTAAATCACATTGTTAGAAATATCCGTAGCACTTCACAAAGTCCACAGTACTGACATCACATAAGGCTAAACGTCGGGTGTTGTTGCTACGTTGTTGCAACGGCAATAGGGTGTGCTGGAGCTTCTGCAGTACTCTGTTGAGATTGCACCAAGACCCACGCATATGATCATGGTAGTATGGTAGGAAGACACAGTGATAGGCTCTCCTCATGTCGATTAATTGTATCTGAGATCTACTTGTTGGGATACATCACTAGTCTAGGCCTCTTCTCTCGCTGGACAGTACTTTATGTTTCCCAATATTGCAGTTCGACGAGGGATGATGGCACGTGGAGTTACTCCACAAGTGTGTGAGGTCATCCATACAGGATCGAACTAGGAGTGACGATTGCTAAAACTGCTCTCTAATAGAGAGGAGAAGTAAGAAATGAGACCATACATTTGTTAGTGTGGCACGATACTGCTTTGTGTATGCAGATCGGCCAATGCTAGTGAGTTGTAAAAACCCAAACAGGTGAGTATATAGCGTCCCTTTCTGTTCAAATGGCTCTGAGAACTATGGGACTTAACATCTATGGTCATCAGTCCCCTAGAACTTAGAACTACTTAAACCTAACTAACCTAAGGACAGCACACAACACCCAGCCATCACGAGGCAGAGAAAATCCCTGACCCCGCCGGGAATCGAACCCGGGAACCCGGGCGTGGGAAGCGAGAACGCTACCGCACGACCACGAGATGCGGGCCCCTTTCTGTCCTGAGGCACATGAGGCGCAGGTTCTGACACGATATGTGATCTTCTTCGTGTACTCACAACAACGTGGTCTGCCGCAGGGAATCCCTCCAAACGGCTGCCGCGTCCGGAGAGCTAGCAGGCTGTCGCGTGTGGGTCGCGTGTCAGTGTCAACGTCCAGCCCCACTTTCGCTTGTGGCCCGGCGAGGGCTGTCTGCAGCCTAATCCCTCAGGTACACGGCCCGGTGCTGTCAGCTTGTAGAACCGGGTGCTCTCCTGCCCTTCACGTCAGGTAGCGCGCTGACGCTTTCTTCTTGCAGGTAGCCGATGACCTCCGGCTGGCCCCTGCATTGCCACGATCCCCGTCATCTGCACAAATCTTACAAAAATCTTATGCCTAACTTTTCCCCATGACCTTCTGTGTTTTAATAAATTTACATCACGATACATTGATGGTCTGTCATTTCAGACACTCTAATTTTAATTTTATAGTTATTTATCTGTAGCTATCATAACAAAAATCATGGAAATATTTGTGTAGAGACCGATCTCACTATTGTACATGGTGTGTGACGCTATATTGGATGAAGAACTAAATGTGCGGGCCCGCGCTAATATTACTATTAATTATATAGATCGACAGTAGACATGCTCAAGAATTAACTACCATGTGCCAACGATCTACATTCTATGTCTTCTGAATAAATTATGTTATTGCAACTATTCTACGTTCGCTCGCCGGTCGTCCCTCCATCTCGGGTCTGTGATTTGATGACCTGAAAAATAACATCCCAACAGGCGCGCGCCACACTTGTGGTAGAAAACCCCCACAATATTAATCTAGTTATTGTTAAATCCTACAGTTTAACTTATCTTAGTATATCGTACTTTCACTTTTATTTATTTATTTTTTTTTTTCCTTATACAATACTCTTACATAATTCCTGTTACGTTGAGATGTCTCGCTGCTCGCCGCTATTGCCGACAGTGATGTGCGCGCCGTACGACATGACCTCCGAGTTTTCATTACGCCTCACTGAAACTCCAGAGACTGGGTTAGCCATGGCTATACACGACAATAAATTTATAGTTGCAACTTCCTTCTCTATGTGATGCGGTTTTCGCGATCAAAGCACACCTTTCCAGAAGCAATGTCATATGACCAAGCCAGGACTGGTTCCTGTTGAGGATTCAGTCGCCCAACACACGCCAGCTACACAGTATGTCACGAATATCCAAGTATAAGTCCCTGGTTATTCATCTGTGACAGTCACGAGCAGCACGCTAAATCCCCAACCAGCACATTGGCATGGTAGGCTTTATGCTCGCATTTCTCTCGTCTAGGGCACCATTGGAGTCAAACGCTCACAGGATCACCCCGACTTGCAAGACAACGATGCTGGCGCAGCTCTGCAAAAAAAAACTATGCTGCCCATATTCATCCTCGAAATCACGCAATATACCACAATCTTGCAGTGCACTGACGCGTGCCTGCAAGCATTGGTATGAACGATTCACGAACTGGTTGTGGCTGCTATGGAGCGTAACACGACCTCTCAGAACGCTTCTGAGAGCACGTTCTTGTATGCGCCCGTTTGTGCGACATCTCGTCACTCATCTTTATCCCTTAACATGGACACCAGATAGGAAAGGACAAAAACATTGCTCATGGAAAGGTAGTGCCTCTTATCGCAAAGACAGAGGAGATCGCGAACATAGACAAAAAAAAAACGTTAACAGCAGTAAATTCTTATGCGAGAAAACGCAGCGTGTTAATACTTTAACAATCTTAATCTTATAATGCAACGATTATTGTTCCCCGAAGAAAGGTTCATATCTTTGCCTATTCTACTATGTACACCACTTAAACTACTATTATTCCACGAACTTCTTTGTGTGAGAGAAGTGGTGGAGTCCTATGGACTAGCGTCAATCCCTTCTTAGACTCCCCCTCCTCTGACGTGCATTAGGATTTGGAGGTCTAATTTCAATCTCCTGGTTCTCCTGTTGTCCTTGATTTCGCTCTCTCCAATTACGGTCGCTTTGCCGTTCGTCATTCCTCCTGTCCCAGATTGCTTGTCTAGATTGACCCTGTTCCCTGACGTTCTGGTTTCCGTGTCTCTGGTTTCCATAACCTTGAATAGCGTAACCTTGATTTCCGTAACCCTGGTTTCCTAACTGACCAGTGCGATTATGCGATCTGTTGTCGTCTTCCCTTGCTGGCCCGTGGTATTTGTTATTTTGCGCCTTCTTCCTGTCCTTTGCGTCTTGTTTATCGAAGACTACTTCGAGTTCGCGCAGTAGACTCTTGAATGCATCTATGTCAGATCCACACTTCCCGACAAGTGTCTGTTGATACCTATCTGGCAATTTCGAAAAGCAAAATTTAATGATTTCTCCGTTGCTATATGGACTATCTAAAAACTGATTCTTCTTGAGTAAATCATCAAAATATTTGGTTGCGCTCCTATGCCCGGACACTTCCAGTTCAGGACAAAATATTATTTCCTCTTTAATCCTGTCTTGCGTTTCCTTTGACCAGTAGGTCCGCAGGAATGCACCAACAAATTCCTGATAAGTCCGACACGTCGCTGCCACGCCCCGCATCTTTTCCGCTGCTTGTCCTTCGATGTGTCCACACATGAATTCTAATTTTGCCTGGGTTGGCCATGATGCCGGTAATGAATTTGTAAACTGCATCACCCAGCTCTTCGGATGCATCGACCCTCCATTTTCTTTGAACTTCTGGAATTTTAGTATCGACAGGAAGTGATTGTGATCAAAATCCTGTCTGATCCTCGCACTGGTGTTGTCACTCGTTTCCGATACTTGCACGTCTGCTGAGTGTCCTGTTCTATCTTGCTGATAACTGTGATGTGCTACGTCTGTATCACAGTGGAAGTGGCATTCAGCATTCACTCTTCTAAGTGGGCTGCAATTATTGGAGCTATTACTCGCTGTTTCTGCGTGTGCATTGTTCGTTCCGCACGCTGTCACTGGCCTAGAGCACGGCGGGCTTTTCCTCGGAGACACAATCCTGTGTACTCCATCATTGGTATCCGAACGCGCAGTGCTCGTGTGCCCGTTTCGCTCTAGTTTCGCTATCCGACTCTCTACTTCTTTCATTCGTTTCGTGATGTTCGTAACCGCAATATTACCTTGAGTCTTTAAGGCCGCTAGGGATTTTGAGTGGACTTGTGTCGCACGTCGCAAGCGCTCTGCGAGTTGAGAAGTTACTCTTGCGATTTTCATTGCCCCTGTTGCTGCAGTTTTGGCTAGGCCTGCTACTTTTTGTGCTACCATTGACATTTGTTTTGCTTCTCCACATTCTTTCTTTATTGTTAATAATTCCCCACGAATTTCCCCTATATGCGAAATTATTGCTTCCGTGTCCTTCTTACGCTGTTCGTCAGCTTCTTCTTTCTCCTTCTTACGTTGTTTCTCAGCTTCTTCCTTCTCCTTCTTACGTTGTTTCTCATCTTCTTCCTTCTCTTTCTTACGTTGTTTCTCATCTTCTTCCTTCTCCTTCTTACGTTGTTCGTCAGCTTCTTCTTTCATTGATCGTAGGAAGCTTAGTATTGGGTTAACGTCATCTTCTTGATCCTCTTCAAACATGGGCGATGTAACTCGGGACACCTGGGCGCTAGAGCTCTGACGTGACCGAGCTGGCCTCTGTCTGCACTCGTTCGTTTGACTATAAACTTCTGCTACCGTCTCGACCTGTGTGCCTGTCTCTGTTCCATCCTCCAATTCACTATCATAATCATGGCCGCGACGTTGCTCTAAGATCGCGTCCAAATCACCGTGCTCATCAATGACCCTGTCGTCCTGTCCTGCTAAAAATGTGCCCATCTCATCTCCAAACCTATCCCCGTCAGTAAACTGCCCCTTATCCATTATAGTATCCACTTTTGTTTTAGCTTCGCTCACTAATAGTCGTGCCTTACTTCTCGTGATCATTCATGAGAAACAAAATTTATCCAAAATACACAATAAAAATAATCTACTCCCTGTATTTTTACACATAGACATAAAATTTCAACAACGCTGTTCCAACGCTGTAATCACAAACACAATTTGATGTGGTACAGAAACCGCACACAAATCCGACAAAGTGCGATGTGGTACGCACACCACATCAACGAAACACAATAAACAATGAACAAAAAAAAATATATACACTGAAAACAAAAACTGTAATCATGCGCCGCTACTTAAAACTAAACGCGGAACTACCAGAAAAAAACTTGGGTATTAATCAATAAAAAAAATTAGAGAAAAAAAATTTGAATGTTCGTACTAAGAATACTGTTTGTTAATCAGTGATTCTCAGGAAAGATCCGAGGCTAAGGGTCGCCATATTATGCGAGGTGCCGGGGCTAGCAGTGTATTTATCACTAAATTCTACTAGAATCCACATATGTAAATCATGCTCTAAGCCCCCCCTATTCTAACTCCGACTTTTGCTGTTGCACAAGGATAAAAAAAAAATACGCGAACTGACTCTAATCAACCCTGCCAGTGGAGTAGAAGAGAGTTTGGCACCTGCAATAATTTAATTTGATAAATAAGTTAAATAAACAAAGGTTTCATTAGCATAGTGAGGAATGATAGGGTTGCTCTATCGATTAACAGAATGAAAGTTCTGTCCAAAATAACAATATGATTTATTAAGACTAAACACAGAATAGTAAAAGAAACACAGGAAATATAATACATCAAATTGGCTCAAATTTGGAGATTCATACAAACACTGTAAAGGTGAAGTTGTCCCTAAACTAGATCGTGAGGATTAAGACGAGGTGGTATGTGGAGCCAATTCCTTGCCACTCAACTCTCAAGAGAGACACACAGCTAACCCAACAGTAATTGCTGCTTCTCAAGACAGAACAAAGTTAGAAAAAGACAAACAGGCGCGCTCTGCTGAGCTCTGATTATCACCTAGGAAAATCCCTGTCTGCCGGTGCTGCGGACATACATTACCAAACTGTCTTCTTGACAGCCAGGACACGATCTGGCGTACCGGAGCCGTTGGCTGGTTGCTTCGACGTCCTCGACCGAAAGGCGACTGCCGACTACCTAGAGCACCCGTACAGGCCGAACACACAACATTCCCGCCCCCACGACAGTGGCCGTGGTTACGTTCCAATCAGCAACTCGAAAACCGGCGGAAATTCCACTCCATTGCCGGAGCACTACCATTCCACCAATGGAGATTCTTGGCGCCAATTTCTGTGCTGATTTTGCTCCGTCACGGAGCTATGCCCTGAGCAAGCCAATCACAGTTACTATTTTGCAGAAAGCGCGGGAATTTTCCCGCCACAGCTGCCTGGGTACATAAGTCATTCCCACGCCTCGCTGGTAGCCCGCCAGAAAGTGTTTTCGCTAAGCTTCTGCGAAGCAACGGAACCTCCAGCCCAGCCGCCACTTCCGGCTCCCGCGGGCGCGTCTCCAGACAATGTCGGCGTCCGGAAAGCATTCACTCGACCCCCCACACCTGTCGGCCTACCCTTTCAAAGTCAGAAGAGCCCGCCTGTCACTGGACCACCCGGGTGGCGAGAGACGCTGCATGGGAAGTCCGCGTGTGAAGGAATAGCAGCCCTCCACCGCATGCAAATAGAGAGGAGAGTCGTAAGATAGAAATATGAGAGGGGGCTCATGCCACCTCTCAAGGTTGTTGCTCTTTTGCAATAATTGTTCTTATTTTTTGTTTTCTGTATACTAACTGTTCCACTGACGACAGTCCTAAACAGATTACAGTTCCGACAATGGATAAGGGCTCAATCTGAGGCGGGATTCGCTCAGAGAGGAATAACTGAAATAAGCACCTGGAACTTCTCGAGGGATCATTGAAACAAGAACTTAGATTCGCTTTAATTCCAAAATGTGCAGGAACTGCACGTGTCAGACTTTTAGGGCCATACATTTTCCTGGGCACATTAACAGGTGCTTAACAGCAGTAAATTCTGCGCGGAAAGTTAGCCGTAGCACCCCATCTTTGTCGCCTAGTGCAACAGTGTCTTGCGTGAATGCTTCACGAGAGATCGATTGAGCGAGAACGTCAAAGCGCATCATCACCCATTGCATTTCAAATTAATCCTTTAAATTTCTGGCTGTGAAGACGCTTCAAGATGACACGGTGTGGCGCACACAGTTACGATGTGGCCACGTTTTGCATGTTCTACCATGCGTGTGATCAAACCCGAGGGCAAGCAGGAGTGTCGTCACGGGTTTGTGATCCTCTTATAAAGAAGGGCAAATTATGTTTACATTATTTACCCCACGCACATTCTTCTGTTAGCAACTTGACTATTATTTCTTAACGCCTTAGCATATATTCTGTCAACCATACACTTCTTTTAGTCAATTTCTACCTAATTTTCTCTCGTCCTTAGTTCTGTTGAGTATCTCCTAATTGGTAGTAATTTCTTCCCATCTAATCTTTAACAATCTTCCATACCACCACAGTTCAAAAGTTTTGTACGTCCATCCTCTTTAGACTAGAGGTCTTGGGTCCACAGCAGTTCACTATTGGAAGGAAATGAAAACGCCTAGAGCCGTCCTTGTGACCTTCATTGTTGGCAGTTGATGGCTGAAGTGCTGACATCACAGTTACGGATAATCTGCATAAACCAGTCAAGCTGGCCACTGATGCAGCGTATATACGGATCGTGATAACCAAATAAAGATTAGAAATTGCATCAGACGTAACACCCAAAAAGCGTGAATGTAGTCCTTGTGAATCTACTTATGATTCATGAAAGCTGGACTAAAATAAGAAAATAAAATACTCTGACTGAAGCCATCGTATTAATAACAAAAATATTCTTAACCAATAAGTTGCAGTCACGGGCAGCCCAGGATGAAATGTTTGTTGATAACATTACTCCTTCCATTCCTTAACAGATATTAAAAATTCCGGGATGAACTTTGCGAAAGTTAAAGACAACTTGTATCCTTCCATTGCTAGTTGTTTTGTAAACAGTTGCCGAAACTGTTACCACCACGACAATATAGACTTGGCACAAATAGTACTCGTCTGCAATTTTTATTCCAACTTACGCGTCTCTTTTAGGGGATTATAGGAGAGCATTTTCTAAGCGGGTGAATACCCACTTCCAGGAAAGCTATGAATAAAGCTCCACAGGTGGTATTTGTGGCGCTACGTGAACCGGAAAGCAGTGGCGGCGCGCACGCCATCCATCGATCGGAAGAATTAATCCCCCTCCCCTCCCCTCCCCTCCCCTCTACTCCCCTACCACCAGCTCAGCTTCACTCCCCAACAGCGAAAGCTCAACTTCGAGTGGAACAGCTTCAGCTTGCACGAGCGACCGCGTCGGCGCGGAGCTACCAACACCATAGCAGCCACACAATGACGAAATGCTCGGTGTAATTCAATGCGCGGGTTTTGTTGGCTCCATATGGAAAATCTTCATAATATTAAAGAGTGCACACCGTTTATTTTGTACGTGGGTGCTTGTGTGTGTGTGTGTGTGTGTGTGTGTGTGTGAGTGAGTGTGTGTGTGTGTGAGAGAGAGAGAGAGAGAGAGAGACTGTGTGCCAATGCAGTTAGCTAAGCCGCATGTTTCTTGAAATGGTGGTACACTACGGGTTTATATGGTTAACACTCGACTGTTTAGTAATTTGAAGAGATAAGGAAACAAAGTTTTTCACCCGATGAAGGAATGTGTTGTTTCAACAGAATTCCATTGATCGTCGAAATACGAGTAAAGTGATAGAGCTCTTGAATATATTTGCAACGAAACATAAAGAAAACGATGAAACTTGTTTCACACGATTCTATTTCTGCGCCGCCTACTCGTAAGCATAGCCTGTAAGGACAGAGACTGTGCTATGCCGCCTCGCGTAGATATGTATACCGTATTACTCTTCCTATCATTTTCGATTCCACCTCCGCATGGTAACACATAGTAACGACACGTCTAAAATGCACACCTACGAGGTGTGTGAGACTGACAACGCTTTGTTGTTCTGCTTGTGTACACCGGTGCGTTCATCCCTTCCAGGTGCTCTGTTCAAGTTTCAGCTCCGTGCAGCTGTGACGTGATTTTTAGTGTTTTTTGTGCGTCTTACGGAAGCGGAACAGTGGAATTTAGACAACGTTATGCCATCACATTTTGTGTTAAACTCGGGGATTCCACGAGTGTGACCTTTGAAAATTTGAAACAGGCGCCTATAGGGAACATTCGTTACGAAGAGCACAAGCTTTTCGCTGGTACATGTCGTTTTCGGAAGGCTCGGCATACGCTGAAGGTCCTTCAACTTCAAAAACCGAAAAAACGTCGAAAGCGTGAGTGCTCTTGTGAGGTCAGACCGATGTTTAACAGTAGTGATGATGGGTGACCTGTTCTTAAGAGGAATGCCAATGACCACGAATGGTTGAGTCGTATGATCACAGATGATGAAACCTGGACCATCGAGTACTATCCTGAGACAAAGCGGCAGAGTGAGTGGTGGCACACTGAGACATCTCCTCTACCGAAAGAAAACTCGTATGAACAAATCAAACAGCAAAACGATGCTGATTAGCTACTTTGACGGTAGTGGTATCGTGCATACAGAATTTGTTGCTCCAGGACCAACTGTAACCAAATGTCTTACAAAAATTTCCTTGAAAGACTCAATATTGTTGCTTGAGACCAAAAATAAATAAAAAGTTTGGTGTGACAAAATCAGTCCCGTTGGTTTTCTCGTACACCCCGTATGTCCAAGACGGGACTCGTAGCCGTTCTTACTGCGTTACGAGGCAACAACGCTACCGCGGGATCACGGAACCTGGCATGTATTCTAGTCGGTACAACTTCGTGTTTGCACTCCAGTTCCCGAAGCTCATTCTCGTACCTCTCACGACATTCTGACAATTTTTGTTCGCACTACTCATCCCAACATAGGGACAACATTTTGTTGTACTCACGAGGATCTCGTAATATCCGTGACGACCTTGAATTTACAAAGTATACAGAATGGCTCTGAGCACTATGGGACTTAACTTCTGAGGTCATAAGTCCCCTAGAACTTAGAACTACTTAAACCTAACTAACCTAAGGACATCACACACACCCATGCCCGAGGCAGGATTCGAACCTGCGACCGTGGCGGTCGCGCTGTCCAGACTGTAGCTCCTAGAACCGCTCGGCCACCCCGTACAAAGCATACAGAGTGGCTGTCAGCATCACTGCTGGCTGGCATAAAGGAAGAACTTAGATTAAAACCCGATGTAACCGGTTATGTTCAGGATTTCGTATTTTAGACAACATACTAAAGGTGTGCGTTTCGATTTCACAGGAATCGCACAACCAACTACTTTCTTGCGTCAAGTGAAAACGTTTAACTCTGATTATTGCCGTTCGCGGTGGTCTAGCGGTTCTAGGCGCTCAGTCCGGAACCGCGCGACTGCTACGGTCGCAGGTTCGAATCCTGCCTCGGGCATGGATGTATGTGATGTCCTTAGGTTAGTTAGGTTTAAGTAGTTCTAAGTTCTAGGGGACTGATGCCCACAGATGTTAAGTTCCATAGTGCTCAGAGCCATTTGAACCATTTTGAACTCTGATTATTTCTCTGTCGCCTTAACTTTTCACTATAGCATAAGAAAACACGTCGAGTGTGTAGAAATTGTTGGTAGGCACTGCAGGTGAGGCGAGTCGTCGGCTGCTCATGCCTGTGCGATTCATTTCTCTCTGTACAGTACTCGTGAAAATGAAATCCTATCGTCCCATATTCAAATCGGTGACGATCTGACAGTAGGACACAGTACAGATTATAAATTTAAAGGGACACGTGTCTGAAGATAAATGGATTTAAAGGGATGCGATTTAAAGGGACAGTAGTTATTATAGTGGGCGTACTGGTGAGCTGAAGGTCTTATCTTACGGACTTACAGTGTCAGGTTAGACACATGGGCTATTTCTATTCACCCCTTTCCTCCCCTCTGTCCCTAGGGAATCACTGGCAATTGCTCAAGGTCACCCAGGGGAATCGCCGTCCTACCCATGCAACTGGGGCAGTTGTAGGAGGTATATTAAAAGTCATGACGTAATTCGAGACCGGTCATGTGGTCTTGCGAAACCATCCCATCTCTAGGACAATTCGAGCACAGCGGGAAATCCTCTCCTTTCTCCCACCCCCCATCCCCCAAACCCCCCCCCCCCCCCACCAGACCAAGATTCGAGTTCTGCCTCCCCTTTTCGTCGTTTATAAGTAATTCAGTTACATTCGACGTCAGTGCGTCATACAATTATTATTAACAATAATTCTGTAGTGAATGAGCCATTAGCCTTGCCACAGTGCTGACACTGGTTCCCGTCAGATCACAGAAATAGGGGCTGTCGGGCTTGGCTAGCACTTGGATGGGTGACCGTCCAGGTCTGCCGAGCGCTGTTGGCAAGCGGGGTGCTCTCAGCCCTTGTGGGACCAACTGAGGAGCTACTTGATTCAGAAGTAGCGGGTCCGGTCACGAAAGCTGACAACGGCTGGATGAGAGGTGTGCTGACCACATGGTCCTTCATATTCAGATCCAGTGACGCCTATCGTCTGAGGATGACACGGCGGTCGGTGGGTACTGTTGGGCCTTCCGAGGTCTGTTCGGATCGAACTGTTCCTTACTAACAATTTTTTCTTTTGTTGCTTCATTTACAATACTATTTTTTTCTGATGACATACGGGGTGAATGTAATTTAACTTTCGATACTTGAGAGAGCTCCCATGAAAAATGAGTGATCGTAAGACAATGAAACATTTGAGAGGACATGAGGGAGAGAAACAATGAATAAACCATTTAGAGAAGTAAATTTTAATTTCCACATGAAAGGCTAACACTTGTTAATTTCGTATCATGTTTACGTTCCAGTCTACAAACGTTGCTCAATGTGACGTCCATCTGCACCGCAGCAGCCTGGAACTGCACTACAAATTGCTCTACTGCTGCGCGTAACATCTCAGCTGGGATGCTCACTGTCGTGACACAGCTCGTGCACTGCTTGAAGATCGCACAATGCGTCCACCATTCTCAGGCACGGCAAAAGTAACATCTTCAACGATATCTAATGCAACTGACTGTCGGCCTGTCTCAGGAGAAATTCCCAAATCGCTTTTTGATTTTAACTTCGGAATTTTGTTCTTCAACGCCGGTGTAGATAGAGAACCTCCGCGTTCCTTTAATGTGTCGATACTCGCGAAGAGCAGTAGCACTATTGTCGTTATTTTGATAAAACAATTTTGCTATTGAAGCCTTGTTCACCTTGTCCAGACCCAAGCTGACTGTCTGCGACTGTAACGTACACTGATGCTTGAGTTCCAATCCTACGTAGCCGTAAGAGTACCGGCGGCTAATGGCACGTCATGACACCAACACTATTAACAACGCAAATCCTGTAGCACACAGTCTCAACATCATTTCCATAAAGCTGGAAATCCATACGGTAAATAGTTTTACCTCTGGAGTGGCTCAAGTAACGAAAGCTTAATCATAGACACCCTGTGTATCGAGAGAGCACCGTGCCACTTTCACAAGAGTCAGTCGCAAGTCGTGTGTACTTCACGTAAGTCTGAAAACACAACGCCAGGAGATCTTCCTTTCTTCTGACTCGGCTGTCCTGCAAAATAGCCAGCACCTCGTATGCCGATTCCTGCCATTCCAAACTAGTCTAACTTATGGCCATGAAAACTGCTCTATTTGATGATTGTTTATTCATGCTTACCTTTCCTCATAAACAAACAGTTTTTCTCCCTGGGTTCATTTGCTACTAATTTCTCCTTTGTCAGACTGGTACCTTGTTACACAGAAGCTCTTTGGGCGCGGTCCTAAGTAAGCCCATCCGCAACTAAGTGTCAAGCTGAGCCCTTACTGCACGATATTTTAGGAATGTCAGGGCTACTTTTTCCCGAGACTGATGATGCCCGTAACGACTCGCCGATCAGATTCGGTAGTCCTGCTGTCGGCATACTATCGATGTCAGTGTTCAAGACGGTAGTCTGACTCGGTTTGGGAGATACGGTGTGATTTGTTCGACAGTCAAATTTTAAGTCCGTTTGGTGCCTTGTTCGTGAACAAGGCAGTGGAGAAGTAAATTTAGATTTCCATTCTTTATTAATTTGAAAAACTGTACAAAAACGATGCGGAAATCGGTGTTTGGTTTCCCCCATGCCATGGATTTGTAAAAGAAGAAGGAAAGAGAAGCTACACTCTGAATAGAATTCAGTGGAAATGTCGCATTTCTGCAATGACTAATCGAAGTGGTGTAATAGTAAGATACTGGGTTTGTTTATGGAATGTACCAGAGTCAAATGTATTTCCCAAAATCCTGATATACAGAGTGTTTCATAAGTCCTGTTATAGGCTTCTAAGTGTTGTTAAAGGCACTTAGTAGAAAAAGTTTTGATATGGAACCGATGTCTGGAAACGTAGCGTTTGGGTGTAAAATAATTTGCTCCAAGGAGCCCATGGCATGGACAGTGTTTCGGGTACTCGTCGTCGGATTCTCTTCTACTTGACGAAAGACGTCCTCTTCAAAGACGTGAGTGCGGCACGTCCACGGAGCAACACACAACCGTTATAGCTGCGAGTATACGAATTTCTCAAAGATGTTGTAGTCGTACGAAAACTAAATGCGATGTCGTAATTACGCGGGAACTGTCGATGAACCTCTTCTCAGTTTGCGTACGTACCGTGACTCGGGAGATTCGCAAGTGAACTGATCTTCAAACTTATTTTACATCCAAACGGTATATTTCAGGACGTGGGTTCCTTATCAAAACGTTTTCTCCTATGTCCTCTCTACATTCCCTAGAACCCTGTAACAGGTATTGTGAAATACCCAGTATATTTTCGGTGGTTCTCTTCAGACAATAGATCAGGTAGTTCCTTTGTCGAGCTTGTGACCGATTCCATACTCCATCTTTAACTCTGTAAGATAACCATATCCACAGAGACCTTAGATTTTATGTGACATTTTTATTAATGGACAAATGTGTACAGAATGAGAGGCGTTCTTGTGTCATCCGAAGGTGGAGTTACTGCTTGTAGCCTCGTTACAGAGAAGCGTTGTGCCCTCTTAGCAGTGTTGTAGAGCTGCTGAATCAAATGTTTACTGGCGTCCTCTCTTGCACACTATGACGCAAGAAGCTCCCTGTCGGTTGGTACTTCGGCACTCTCAGTGCTTACAAAAATGGTTCAAATGGCTCTAAGCACTATGGAACTTAACATCTGAGGTCATCAGTCCCCTAGACTCAGAACTACTGTACCGAGCGAGGTGGCGCAGTGGTTAGACACTGGACTCGCATTCGGGAGGACGACGGTTCAATCCCGCGTCCGGCCATCCTGATTTAGGTTATCCGTGATTTCCCTAAATCGCTCCAGGCAAATGCCGGGATGGTTCCTTTCAAAGGGCACGGCCGACTTCCTTCCCCATCCTTCCCTAATCCGATGAGACCGATGACCTCGCTGTCTGGTCTCCTTCCCCAAACCAACCAACCAACCAATCAGAACTACTAAAACCTAACTAACCTAAGGACATCACACACATCTATGCCCGAGGCAGGATTCGAACCTGCGACTGTAGCAGCAGCGCGGTTCCAGAGTGAAGCGCCTAGAACCGCTAGGCCACAGCGGACGGCCCCAGTGCTTACATTGGTTATGCCACCGTTGCGTAGCTGGCGTACGTGTTCAACTTCTCGTCCCAGTCGCTTCTAACAAAATTTTGTTCCTACACTTAATTACTGAGGCAACGGCCTTGCCGCAGTGGATACACCGGTTCCCGTGAGATCACCGCAGTTAAGCGCTGTCGGGCGTGGTCGGCACTTGGATGGGTGACCATCCAGGCCACCACGCGCTGTTGCCATTTTTCAGGGTGCACTCAGCCTCGTGATGCCAATTGAGGAGCTACTCGACCGGTTAGTAGCGGCTTCGGTCACGAATACCGTCATAACGCCCCTGCTATCCGCATCCTCCATGAGGATGACACGGCGGTCGGATGGTCCCGGTAGGCCACTCGTGACCTGACGACTGAGTGCTTTTTTTACACTTCATTACTATTCTGCTGTGCAACACTTCTCCGTCCTTTACAAAATTCATCCCACATGTTTGCACTTTACTAACTGGTATTCATGTTCTACCGAGCGAGGTGGCTCAGTGGTTAGCACACTGGACTCGCATTAGGGAGGACGAGGGTTCAAACGCTATTTGGGTTTAGGTTTAGGTTTCATGTGATTTCCCCTAAGCCACTCCCGGCAAATACCAGGATGGTTCCTTTGAAAGGGCACGGCCGATTTCCTTCCCCATCCTTGACACCGTCCTAGTTGTGCTCCGTCTGTAACGACCTCGATGTCGACGGGACGTTAAATCCAATATTCGTTCGTTCCTTTACATGTGTTCTATTAAGTCATCTTTCATGGATTATTTCTGATTTTAAATTGAAGCCAATTTCATACCTCTTAGTCCCCTTAAACTATCACAATAATTTCTAATCAATTCTTTACTCTTACTTCTTAGTACTTAGAGCTATAATTCGACTTTAATTACTCCGTGGAATTTCCCGTTATACTGTTAAATTAGACACCAGGTAACTGATGTACTGTGTTGTACCATTCTTCGCTTGTAACAAACGTAAATTACGCATATGGCGACTAGAATTACTAGTAGGTGAAACGCTTACGTTCATAGCTTGGTTACCCTGTTTCTCACGATACTGTTGGATGTGTTGCAACATATGTTTTACGGAAATCTGCCCCTTCCGTGATGCTATTGGTTGGTCTAATGAATGAAGGATATCTGGGTTTATGGTGTACTTTAGAAATGTTATCTGTTGACTGGAAGTATCTCTAGCGGCTTCTCTGGATAAAACACCAAGGGAAACGTTAACTTCTTATTGTAGTACACATAATTGTAGTCACTAGGAAAAATGTTGTCTCGGCTATGTAGCAAACCATTTCATTTGTTAAAATTCAGCTGTCTTTTAGCTCCATCTTAGACATAGCCTGTGGATTTCCTTTTTTGTAACAACACAGAAGTATAATCTTTGAACTGTATACCCAATATATCTAGCATGCGCCCAGTCCTTGAAAATACTGATTGGGGTTAATACTTCTCTCCGACACAGTTGCTTCATATTTTTCCAGGAACAAATGTACCTCACATGCCTGTGTGTTAGTCCGGACTACTCAGGTTGGACAGACTGTGATAATCTCAGATTTGCAGCCCTGCACCTCTTCCTTGGACATCAGAGCGTACGTTTCCCCGTTTTCTGATAGTATTAGTACTTGGCTAGTGCGTACTTGTACCCGTTTCCCTACTGTGCCCCATTTCACTGAGTAAGAGTGTAAAATAAGATATTGATACCGTGGGTTCAACCCTACTGTCGGCAAATGTATTCACGCATGAAGTCCTCGCCCCATCTCTTCTCACTGCGAATGCGAATATATACTAAAACAACGCGAAATTGCTCTCAATTAGTCCCACTATATGACGTAACTCCTGTATAAAATCCTTCTGTGCGCCTCGTAGTTCTTCTAAGACCCGCTACGGTGTCTAACAACCCTACCACAACAAAGGTCAAAATTTAATGATTGTGGTGTTGCTCACGCTGCTAAATACTGCATTTTCGGGCAACAACAAAGTTATTATGTGGCAGGTGTCATTAGAGTACAGTTAATAAAGTCATTTCATGTAATAATGAATAAACTAGGCACTCATCTTTTCGTGTTTCCCACGCTGGTCTCGTTGTAAAATCATGGCTCAATCGTCGAAAATCTAGGTGGTGATGATTCCAAGCTCGGATGCAAAGAGGCCTAGGTTTTATTCTGCTATATTCAAAAGTTTTGTAGATGCGCTTCACAAACCATTCTTGAAGATTAAACCTTTCAAAGTTAGCACAATAGTGATGTAAAAAAAAAAAAAAATAATCAGCACTCCGAATTTAAGTCACACTTCCTTTTTATTGCTTTTGTTGTAATATCACGTGACACACAAACATCACTTCACAATACAAAACATACTTGAAAACATCTTCCTCACAGTCACTATTAAAGTTCACATTTTATAAGCTGACTACAATATGCGTCTTTCCAACATGACGTCCAAGACTTGACTTTTTCAATGTCCGACTCTCTAACAACTAACTAATAATCGCTTACGCGCCCAAAAATCTACAAGTACGACAAAGATCATAGTGGCAAAAGAAAGAATACACATAAGAATAATATCATTGCAATATAAACATATCGATGTATCAAAGTACCTCTACATTAATGAAATCAAATCTGAATGTTGTCTCAGAAATATGTCAACTACTTTACAGAAACACAGTAGAATATTGCTGGTATCGAGAGGTTGAGTTGACGTGCCGTAATGGTTTCGTAATTCATGTACCATTACAGGCGGTAACAGTGTAGCACTTAGTTGCCCATGTATGTCATGGAAGACGGATTCCTGTAACGTTCCTGTTTCAGATCTTGCATGATCGATACTGCCAGTCACAATCCGTAACAGTCTAAACTACAGCTGTGTGCCCATCTACTGCCTCCCGTTGACTTCATACCCTTTCCAAATCATCATTTACAGCCCACGTGGTGTTTTGTGTACATTGCATCAGTTCCGTTGCCAGTTCCATTACCAGCCTTGTGTAATTCAGTGCAGCCTGCTCCATGTTCATTAGTAGTGTGGTATGTCATTTTACCTTAGCGTTCTAACGTCCGCTACTGCCTGTAC